>NW_028274811.1:82277318-82580348 GCF_037043125.1 Eumetopias jubatus | reverse complement strand
TAACAAATATACATAAAGATGGACTTGAAAAACACTTGTATAAAAAGACTGTGTTATCTTTATTTTCCTGAGACTGCTGCCATTGGCACCATATGACAACCTTAGCTCGGCTCTTGGAAGATGAATGACTTACAGCCCAATCATCTCTGTTGCAGCAGCCAACAGACAGCTAAGCTCTAGAAATACAGACACCTAGCTGACTGAGAGGTGACTGCACCTGCAGGAGCAAGTGCCACTGAGTCCAGTGTAAATTGCTGACCCAGAGAATAGTGAGCTAAGTAAATGATGACTGTTTTAAGCCATTTAGTTTCTTGGTGTTTTGTTGCACAGCAAAAACAAACTTTTATTTTTTTTAAACTCTTTTCTAAGCTTTTTCTATTCTGTATCTACAAATAGTTTTTGTAAAACAATCTGGTCATGTCATCCCTGTATCATCATCTAATAGCTGCCAATCACATTTAGAATACAAACTCAACTTTATAACATGGACTAAAAAGGGTGAGCATATTCTCGCTTCTACCAGCATCTCCAATTTAATTAATTATGGGGCGCCTGGGTGGCTCAGTTGGTTAAGCGACTGCCTTCAGCTCAGGTCATGATTCTGGAGTCCCCAGATCGAGTCCTGCATCAGGCTCCGTGCTCTGCCAGGGAGTCTGCTTCTCCCTCTGACCCTCCCCCCTCTCATGTGCTCTCTCTCTCTCATTCTCTCTCTCTCAAATAAATAAATAAAATCTTTAAAAAAAATTAATTATGATGTTTCCCTTGCTCTCTCTACAAACAATAGTATGCTTTTTCTTCTTTCATAAGAGTTCCATGCTGTCTACTAGCACATGGCCATTGTATAATATAAACTTTGCCTAAACTAATATCCTTGCACGTAGTTTTTATCCATTTAGTCATTATGCATCCTTCATATTTCAATTTGATCATCACTTTCATAGGAAAAATTACCCTGATCTCTTTGACAAGGTCAAGTCATACCAATTTATTACACTTCCTTACAATGTAACTGTCCTTATAGAAGTTATTCATGTTGTGATGTTACATTTATTTGATTAATATCTCAGTTATTTTAGTAGAATGTAAGCTCCAGGAAGACAGTGACCTTATCTTTCTCACTGTCTTACTTCTAGTGCTTCGCTGTTTCTAGCACATAGTAGACAAACTATAATTGTAATGAAGGAGGAAATTAATGAATTTAGTTGAAACATGTTTAGAATATAATTCTAAAACTTGTTAACTATTAGACCAACAATGACACAATCTAGTTTTTAGAAGTAAATGACACTGATTCTGCATTATGGGAGCATATAGATTGACAAAATTTAATATCCTTAAGAATCAGCTGAGTAGTGTGTTAAAATAAAAATTGCTGATCTATAGTTTCAGAGATGGTAGTAGGAATTTCTGGGATATTGCCCTTGAGACTGCATTTTTATTAAGCTCCCCAAAGTGATTTAAATGTACAGATTTCATAGAATTTACTTTGAGAAATACCAACAATTGAATTTTGTTCACCTGCTTAAATTCCAGGCTGTATTATCTATTCCACTTAGAATGTTTCTGGTTACCTATTGAAATGTGCTCAGAAAATATAAATTCATTTTAATAGTGGTCTAAGTAAACCACAAATGGGAAAATAAATATGTGTTAAAAAACTAAAATAACAGAAACAAAAATATCTATTACTTTTCAGCAACAGTCTTTTTGATTAATTGCTGTTTAGATTTATCCTATCTCTTCTCACCTCCCCCATTATTATTGGTTAATTGCATATAAAGAGATGGAAACCTATCTTGTTCTAAGTTACAGAGAATCTGCTATTTCTGAAAGAGTATATAGATTCATCCAATCTTAGCTTTTGAAAGGGATTTTAGGTCTTTTCTAGTTCAATTGACAAATTGTCAGTAAATATCCTGATCAAGATGAAGGTCTCAGTTGGGAATGATTTAGTTCCTAGTGTGCCCAAATTGCAAACTACTCACTCAAAAAAGAGAAGATTGATATTATTTTGTTATTATTGCATATACAGGCTCAGCTACATTCCTTAGTCTAAAGGCCTCTATGACATTTCTTGGGGCACATGGACATGGATACTTCTCCAAAGTAATAAAGTAGGAAGAGAGAAATCTAATCTATCATTTGTTTGGTCTCTGAAGGGAATCTCCATAAAATCAAGATGGTAAGAATTACTCAGTAACTTTGTAACATTTGCTCATTTGGCTCTCTCATCTTTTTCTTTGTGGTGATTTTAAGTAGTATAGCTGAAGTTAAAAGATTAAGAATGAAATGACCAGATTATAGATAATGAGTTAGGGAAAGAGATGTCTGTACCTTCTGTGTGTTCTTGAGGAGACATATCTATACAGAAGTCAAGGGCAGACAAACATTTTAGTATTTGTGCTGCCGAAGCGAGCACTAGGGCAGACAAACATTATTTTTATTATTATGGTTTATATGGGCAACCTCTTTTATCCTAGAATAGGTGTCTTATTCAGTCTGTTTGCTAACTCAATAGGCCCAGCTCTTAATATTTTACATACCTCTTCTCTCCAGCGAGCTAGGTTCCCTATCCTCTCACAGTTTGGCAAAATGCAACAGTAACAATCTCAGACAACTGCCACCTAAAAAGAAGGACATTGATTGCTTTAAGAATGCTTTCCTTTTTTTTTTTTTTTTTTAAGATTTTATTTATTTATTTGACAGACAGAGACACAGTGAGAGAGGGAACACAATCAGGGGGCGTGGGAGAGGGAGAAGCAGGCTTCCTGTGGAGCAGGGAGCCCGATGCGGGGCTCAATTCCAGGATCCTGGGATCATGACCTGAGCTGAAGGCAGACGCTTAACAACCACCCAGGCGCCCCAAGAATGCTTTTCAATCAAGAATACACTTGCTATCAAAGATGGGGCCCAGCCCATGGTGACACTAGCAGATACTTGTGTGTCTTATCTTTTCCTGCCTAGGGCTTCTTTTTGGTAAACTGGCTTGTCTGTGCCAGAATGAAGCCAAGAAATGGATTGAGTGGCCAGGGATCTGCTGGTCAGATGACAAGTCAGCTCCTCGGCTTAGTTAGAGTTCCCAGCCCAAGATGATTTTTCTAAGGTGACGTAATAATTTCTGTAAAACTAGCAAGCTGTCATGACAAATAGTCCCAAATGCCTGTTGTTAAAGCATATAATAATATTGTTACCACAGTAACCAGCAAGCACAGATCAAGTAGGATTTTCAGCTGTTGCCTGTACTTTGAGCTATAGAATAGTGCTGGTTTACCTGTATATTGGTTATCATCACCAATGGGAGTGGGAGGAAGCAACATGGAATTAAAAAAAAAAAAGATAAAAATTCCCATGGATTTGTGGGAAAGTTTATGTTTGTTCATTACCTTCTACTTGAGAATTTAGACAGTTACTTTGATTATTAAGGGGAGTCACGCATGCTGCCTAGGAGTTTACAATGGCTAATTCCACCTTCTCTGTGTGCGTAGATCCATATACGTGTATGTGCCTATTTGTATTGGTATGCATTGAGTTTTGGGCAATGATCTTGTTTAAGGACTACAAGTAAAAAGTCTCTGCTACTTTCTTCCCCTTTCCCTTGAGCTCATAACAACAAGATAATGAGGTTTCTCTGATCAGAGGTTTCTCTGATCCTGTGGAAGATATGCATAGAAGAGGATGAAATAATTAGTTTAATGGGAAATAAACTCATTTTTCCTCTCTCTCTTCTCTTTTTCTCTCTCTTTTCTTCTTTCGGCTAGTATAGAAAACAAATTATGTATTGGTTTCAAGAAGAATATTAGCCTGTTGAAGATATGTTCTTCAAGCCCATTATATAAGGTCATAAATTGTTATAACTTTGTGAGGTCTTTGTGTGGGTATGTGTGTATAAAGCTTAGTTTTGGCTGGAGACTGCCTTTTGGTTGATCTTTAGCTATCTCTAAAATTGGTTTTTAATTATTTATTCCTTTTCAATTTCAAAATGTTTCACTGTAATCACTGAATGCTATACGTTTCCTCCAATGGTGAATTCAACAGTTAAGTGTTTTAAATATTTTTAGAAAGACAAGAATATAATAAATAATGGTGGCTGATACAGATGTCATATCATTGATATGATTCTTATTGATGTTATAGGACTTACTCTGTAAAGCTCTGTTTTCTTGCCTTCACTCTTACTTCCCCAAATATTCTTTGTTTGTAATAAAAAATAGGTGACAGTATGAAGAAAGTTTAGTGGATGCTCTTAGTGCCTCATGCAGATCCCTTTCACAAGATGAGAAAATCCATCCCATAGCTGTGTGAGTTTACTGCTACTGGTTCAAAATGGCTTTTCTTTCTCTGCAAAATTATCTAAGGAATTGCTTCAAGCCAAAGGTTCTCAACCTTTAGGGGGTATCAGAATATTCTGGAAAGGATGCAAAAACACTGATTGCTAAATCCCATTCCACTTCCAGATCTGGAGTGAGCAATGAAAATTTGCTTTCTAACAAGTTCCTTGTGATGCTGACGGTGCTGGTCAGGGATACTAGGCTTAAGGGAGCCACCTTGCCTGGGTCACTTCGCCTTCCTACAGTGGGATGGCCTAAAGAGTAAAAACACAGGACACTTGTTGGGTGTGATGTTTGCTCAAAAAGTATCCCCTTCTTTGGCTCGGAACAAGAATGGGATTTCTCTGGGTCCACAGTCTTGCTCAGCTCTTTTCCCTTCACTCTATTGCTCCCCTTATTCTCTTAAAGGCTTTCCTGAGGCACATTCTCTGAGTAAATCACATGCCTAGAAGCCCTGGCTCAAGCTCTACATCTAAGAAACAAACCTAAGGAAGACTAAGATAATTATTTTTCTTCAAAATAATTAAACAATTTTTAAGAAATCATTAATTGTCTTCATTCCATGTTGGTTATTTTTACCTTGATTTGTCAGATTTGTTAAGTTGGGACTAGTGTAGAAATCCACTGTTGTTGGAATCAGTGCAGAGACTTTGTAGTAGCTGGTGTTCAGATATGGTTACCAACTGAGCCAAAAGAAACCTCTGTTCTTGGACTTTATTTCCTCCCTTCCTGTCCCCCTCTCTTCCCACCTAAGATTGAACAGAAAAATAAGTTCTATTGACTGATTTTGCAGGTAAGACAAGCCAAAGCTCATATTTTCAAACTTAATCAGCTTTCCTTAATGGAGATATGATCTATAGAATACATCTGTGTATACGTGATGTTAAATATACCTCTAGCAGGAGATGTAGGAATATAAATATAAAGAGTAATAAATAAGGAAAAGAAAATGTATCTGATTTAGATTAGTCTACCTTTATTGCCATTACTACCCAAATTATGTACTTTTATATTCTCCTTTCTTGATGTTCTTGATGTTCAAATATTTATATATTTTTCTGTAATTTGTTTCCATTCTGTTAATTTTTTAACAGAAATAGTGTCATCATTATTCATTTAACGGATGAGCATTTCAGCTTAATTTAAAGAAATTAACATGGAGTCAGCCTTATTCTTTTTAGGCAGCTTCTTAGGGAAAATGGAAGGAGTTATTTTGAGAGATCAATGAGACACTTCTATTAAATAAATTTAAATAAATTTAGTAAACATAGGGCTTAGTGAATTATAGGAGAATAGGAATTGTTTGTGATTTGGTTACATTCCTATCCACTAATGTATATACTGTGGCTTTCACAGCTCTGTGGAAACAGGAAACACACACATACACCATATTCTATGTGGTTATGTGGCCAAGTAAATTATGGATTAAGAAATGCATGCGTAAAATAAAATCTTTTATGATTACATGAAGAGTAAATTATGTTGATAAACTTAATTTGCAGTCCCATGAAATATGCATTTGAATATATAATATTGCTATAAAACTGGTGAAGAATTAGAGGTGGCAAAAACTGCATTACCCATCAATGCTTTATTAATTATAGATATCCATTTATTATTTGTTCATGTAGGATTCCAATTTAGCAGTTTTATCCAAATAAACTTCTCAGTGCAACAAGTGGAAAAGACTTAAAAGGCTTACAGAAAGGAAAAGCTGTCTTACCTTCTTGCCAAATATGTCATCAATAGAAAAGGAGTTGGGTATGGTTATACTAAGTTTAAATTCTGCTTTTCAAAAGGAAGCTGTTTTGTTTTTTACTTAATTGCAAACATTATGCATTTTAAATAAAACCGATAGCAGAAATTTTAGGATTTAAGTGCCTATAAACTGTTTGTTATTCTTGTTGTTTTTAGGATTTTACTCATTGAAGGGAAATAGGGAATGCTTTCTCTTTTTTTTTTCTTATTCTCAAATCAGGTTTTTATCCTCTGATGCAAGCCTATGTAGCTTCTGATTCCACTTCTAACAGTTACTACCTCTAAAAAATATGTTACTTAGCATGTCTCAGTTTTTTAGACTGTGAGGTAGGAAACAGAATACTGAGCTCATAACTACTGTGATGATTAATTCAATTTACATCTGCAAAGAATGTCAAATAGTGAGTGCCTATGACATTGCTCAGCAGATGCATTGCTATTTGTTATTATTGCCCTTAAGTACCCATATTCTAGGTCTTTTTTTTTTTGTCTTTTAAATGTCATAAAAAGCACTTATTTCAAAGTCATATACATTTCCTTTTTGAGAGAGAAAATGCCTAGCTCTTGCGAAAATTGTCAAACAAAACCATATTTCATCTTGTCCCTTTAACATAACTTATAAAAGGAAACACAAAAATACATTTAGGAGTTAAAATTATTATACTAGTGTTTTAAGTATATTATCTGCGGTAGATTAAATAATAGGTTAGAAGTACATTCAGGAAATTTATGGTGGCATTCTTATCTATCTCCTACTCTCCACCTTTATAATAGATTTTTTTAATGCTGAGCGAAATAAAGATTTTATTTATTTATTTGAGAGAGAGAGCAAGAGAGCACAAGCAGGGCAGAATGGCAGAGGGAGAGGGAGAAGCAGGCTTCCCACTGAGCAGGGAGCCTGAATTGGGGCTCCATCCCAGGACACTGGTATCATGACCTGAGCTGAAGGCAGACACTTAACCAACTGAGCCACCCAGGCACCCCAAAAATAGTTTTAATAGTGGACATTTTCACAAGTATATGAGACTTTTTATAATTTCATAAATGAATACATTAATTAGGAGTAGTTTTATTTTTCATTAAGTGTTAACAAATATTTTTGTGTGCCTATTATATAACAAGATAGAGCCCTAGGTTTTAGAGCTTTGCATTCTAGTGAAGGGAATACAGAAAATAAAAATATTAACAAATGAGGTTTTAGATATTGATAGACACTATAAAATAAAGAGCTGGGCAATGTAATAAAGAATAACTTGAGGAAAGAGGTACATGAAGGAGTTACTTTAGACATGGTGGTCAGAGAAGGCTTCTCTGGAGACCTGAAAGAAGCAGCCAAGTTTGGGAAAATCTAGTAGAACAATCCATGAAGAAGAAATCACGGGGTAAAAGACCCGAGCATGTTTAAGGGACCCAAAAAAGGCCAATGGGAATGAAATGTAATGACTGAGTGGGAGAGAGGAAAGAAGAGATCAGAGATTTGGGCATCAGTCAGAACATACAGTACCTTGCTGAACAGAATGCAAGTTGATATATTTATTCTGATTGCAGTAGGAAGCCACTGGAGAATTCTAAGAAGAGAAGTGTGTCATGAGATTTATGCTACCCATAGCTACAAACAGCAGACTATCAGAAATCCTATGAGAGCCCAACTTATTAAAGTCCCATCTGTCAAACTGTAATATATTTATCATTTTAATAGGCACTAATCATATTTTGAAGATATTATACATTCAGAAGTTATCTTGTAAATCATTGGTTTTTTAAACTACTAACAACATTTGGACTCAGAGGTACAAGTGTGGGGAATAAAACTTTGGTAGAAGAATCACCCTGCACATCTCTAATCAGCCATTGTTCATAATTAGCTAAGCAACTGTTCACATAGGTACCTTCATGTTGCTTCTCTCTCTAGGCTTGCAAGCCTCAGTGGAAACTTGTTGTATTTATTGAGTAATAAATTAACATCACAGTGCTTCAAGCAACAACATGTTTTTTAATTCTGTTATGGTCTGCCTTCCCTGCTGCAATCCTCTGACAATGGAGCCAACTCACAAACTGAATGCTGAGATAGTTTTGTCAACTTGGCAAATCATTTTATTTTTCTCCCCTTGTTTGGAGAAATAACAAGAAGATTCTCTTTTAGTGTAAAAATAAAAAATGAATAGTAGAAATTGTACAGAAACGTAATCCTTGAACATTTGATATAGGCAATACTGGATCATCCCCTTTCACAACAAGAAAAGCCATTGCTACTTCCAATGTTCTAATTCCCTTAAAGATCCATTCAATATACTTCCTGAGAAATATCAATTGCAGTAGAAAGAAATCTTTCGAAGATACCTATTCTATAAACTTTAAATGGATAACAACACTCATATACTTACACTGATACTATATAGAAATCACCATTATAAAAGACATGAATGTTCTTGATCCAAGTATTGTCCACTGAGTAACTTAACAGAAAAGGAAGAATGACTGGGAAATTGACTGCTTTGAGCTAATTGAACAAAACAGAAAAAAAAAAAAAGATCAAGGCAACCTCCTGACAGAGCAGAAAGATATGTCAAAAAATAATGAGTTAAATTAAAAATAGGAACAAAGTGGTATTTGAACTATGGGGCCAAATGGGGAGATCTACAATTTAAAAACAGGTGTCTAGTAATGCTAAATCATGCAAAGAGAATCTGGCTAAAGTAGAAAGTAAGAGAATTGTTGCTCTGTTTCTCTTATGTTGGGAGTGGGATGGGGTGGTTACCTAATGGTATTTTCCCTTCAATAATTATAACTATGATTTTGCTTTGCTGCACATTCACCGTATAACCAAAGAAAGGGCAGAATTATTAGATGTAGTCCATGATCTTCAACCAAACACACCGATAAAATGTCAGTTACGTTTTAGCTCAATTGCTTCCATAAGTATATCTCATGTATCATTAAGCACAACTTATTTTTTGGTATTAAACTGATTTATTATGTACAGGGAGCTAAGCCAACAATCCACACTTTATTTTACATATTTCTAGAATGGGGATAACAATATTTGCTTTTCTGTGATGCTTAGAGTCAAGAAAAAAATGATGTTTCTGCAATCTATTGTTAAACATACAAACTATAAACTAGATTGCTAATTCAAAATAATGATAGCTGATGAAATTTACAACCATGTCTCCGTTTTCTAGTGCATGAGACTATTGAATTATAGAAAATAATAGGATTCTGGGTTTCTCTTGTGTCTCCAGGAATATATTTACTTTATTAACTTTACAAGAGAATTCTAAATTTATTTTTAAAACCAAAGTGTAAACTTTGTGTAAAATGTACACGAGAGAGCTTTCATTGAAGCCTATTTATGCATTTTAGCATTACACTTTTCCAGTGTATCTAGATCATTCCATATCATATACAATTTTTTAAAATATGAACTATCTTAAAATTTTGTATTCTATATATCTGAAATATTTTAGTGTAGTAAGATACATATTTTAACCTAGTGACAAAAACTTGTGTGTATTGCCAATTTACTTCTGGCAAATGGGTGAATAGATTCCCTGATGGACTCTTGGATTTAATACAACTAAACCATGAAGGGGAGTAATATGGTATAAACGAGCAGGGCAATTTTGAAAATATTAAACAAAATTGCTTATAATAATTACAATAGAAATTAGAAATAAATCACAATGAATTAGTTAATGGTAGATTTTATTAAGTTGTAGAGAGAATTTAGAGACTTGAAGAAAGTATTAAATGTGTAGGTAATTCTCAGTAATAATTTGCTGTTAAGATAACAAGAATAAGCATGTGTTATCCTAGTTTACTAATGGACACTTGATTTACATATATATGTTAGGAAAAAAAGATACTACCTTTTTGTATTTGTTGCACAAATTTGAAACACTAATAAATGATTTTCATAGAAATTCTACAACATGCTTAGTATTCATTTTTAGAAGTTTTATCAGCCAATATAAATTATATAGCAGTCATTTTGTCCTGGTTAGCATTTCAATTGAAAGACACTTTAATTTGATGTTATTTATCATTATCATTATTTACATTTCTTAAACTTGTGACCTTTTAAAAGTATTGTGTTATAGTTCCAATCCACTAAATAAATAGATCACTTTAAAACTATTCATTAAAACATAAAATACAATGAAATGATAATATTAAAAGTCATATTTTCAAAATGTTACATGGACAAATATGGGGGTAAATAGTAAACTGAACTCAAGAAATACAGAATGTAAATTTGCATGTTATAAGAAAAGGAAATATGTGAAAAAATATTTCTGCATAAGTAACTCAAATATTATAAAAAGAGCAAATAATGTATATCTTTAAAATTATATGCATTAGACCAGGTATGTGTTCACAGTTTCTTTCCTGTTTATCTGTATGTTATACAATGTTGTCAATACTCATTAAGATTTCATACTAGTTTAGAACAAAGTATAAAGATTGTTGTTAAAATTATTGTTTTTTGTTCATGTTTATTGAATAATCATGAAATGTTTTCCAGTACAAACTGGTAAATTTTTGTCACTAATGGCAGGCAAGAGCCCAAAACTAAAGAAGCATCATTAAACCTACTAATATGGTTCAGTTTTTGTCGAAGACAAAAAAAATGAGTTTACACAAAAATTATTTATTTAATAGTAGAGTTATATCCAAAGTACCAAGTCAGTACCCTGACTGCCAAGGGAAAAATGCTCCCATGCATTTTGGTACTAAGAGAAGACACAAAATATTTATTGATGGCATTGATAATACACACAAAAAATCAATATCAGTTATTTCATGTGATCTGCTACATTGCCTGATCAGGAATATATTTAATATCTTGTGTAGTGAGAACCAGATAATTTCCCAAATAAAAATCATTCCTTTTAACGTTGAGGATAAAAACTCAGTTATTTAAAGCACAATCTCTGATATGAATAATTGGAAAACTAAAAGCTTGATTCATTACTCCTTTTTTAGACTATACTTTGGTGATGCATTATTAGGTGTATATATTTTTTTAAAGGTCTAAATATGCCACAAGAATTAAGACACTCTTTTCACTATTTAAACATAAATAAAGACTGATTAAAGCCTTATTAGGCTCTGGCTTGCAAATTGAAGTACTCAATATTAAAAACTTTAAATCTGATACATACATCATGTTAGTATATTACCTAAGATTATTAAACATTTTCAGGGATAAATATTTCCTTATTTTCTGAGTCCATGCCAAATATTCAGATTCATATGGTAAAGACACCAAGCACTTGCGGCCATTCCCCAAACTGTAGCTGTGAGTTTTGACCTTTAAATAATTATAGAGAAATAATTATATTGAAAAGAAACTGGATAAAGAATCTGAACTAAAGTTCACTGTGTCAGTGGTAACTGACAGTCTCAAAAAGATACTTTAGAGTTCACTGGGTAAACCATATAATCCCTCTTAAACATATGAAATTATTAGTTTCATTAATATTATCATATTAACAGAATGTATTTTATCCCTGTTAGTTTGGAACTGTTCTGTCACCAAAATTTACCTGCAATGGGGTTGAGCTCCAATTCCATGTAGAAGAACTTTATATCGACCTCAACTGCAAAAGTTTGAGAAATACTGATCTAAGTGAACTGGTGAAAAAGAGAAAACATAAATTTGGACTATAGAATAGTATATTATTAAAAATGAACTATTTCTGATTAATATAATTTTCTCCCCATGGCCATCTCATTAGGCTTTATCATTAAGGTTGCTATTTTGCTTCAAATCTAGCTGTTACTTTGTGTATAATATGCCTACATACATATAATAGAACATTATTAAAGGCAATTGACTTTCCTAGCTGAAGTTTAACTCACATGACTAAGAGAATTTACCAGAAGTTCTATTCTTTGCGTGTATCTTTAAAAAAATACAATCTTGCTTAAAGCATAAAAAGATTTTAACTGATCTTATTACTTGACAGTGAGGTCAGTGTTCTGGTAAGAGAAATACACTTTAGTGGCTCAATATAATTCTTTGATGTGGAAAATAAACCTTCGGGAAAGTGGGACAGAGTAGACATACATGTATTATCACTTAATATAATATATTTACTAAAAATTATGTTGTATAACAATGACCATACTTAATTAACTTAATCTAATATACAATTTTCCAAAAAAATTACTGAGAGCAATTTTGTTCATGCTTATATTAGATTTAGACAAGTTAATTTGTTATTATTCTATAATGTATATTTATTTTTAAAAGATTTTATTTATTTATTTTTCAGAGAGGGGGCCACAAGCAGGGGGAGCAGCATAGGCAGCTCCCTGCTGAGCAAGGAGTCTGACATGGGGCTCAACCCCAGGATCCTGGGATCATGACCTGAGTCATAGGCAGCCGCTTAACCCGCTGAGCCACCCAGGCATCCCTAAAGTATATCTATCTTAAATTATCTTTATCATGCCTTAAAGAATTATTTTTTAGAGTTGAAGGCAGTGCCACATTCAACTTAAGGGAAAGCTCAGTAATAAAATCAGATGTGTTTAAATCTTGCCTTTCCAACTGCCTCAGTTTTCACAGTTGTAAAATCAAAATGACAATTATACATATCTCATAATTTTGTAAGATTTAAATATAATAATAAATGCAAATAGCATATAACTATGCAGGGAGCATTTGTGGATATTCTATGTTTAACCATTATCATCTTAATACTCTTAGCATACCATTTTAATTATGTATAGATCAATATTTTTATAGATGTGTTGATAAAAGTATCAATATCTGCAAGAAGATAAGTAGAATAAATGTCAAAGATAAAGTTCTCTTATTCAACATCTTCCAATTCTTTCTACATATCTCTCTTTTTATATGTATCCACCTAAATAAAAGCAGAGCCACATATAATTTCTGTATATATTTTTCCCATTCTATTTATTTGGTTAATAGTAATGGATATCTTTTGGATAAAATATTTTTCATCAATAAGCTTTGAGAAATATAAGGAAGTCAGGTGAGATGGTTACTCCCTCACTAAAACCCCAGAATAACCTGAATATATTGCTTTAAAACATCATGGTTTTGCAAAACTCCTTATAAAATTGACTTCTCTCTCTCTCTCTCTCTGTTTCTCTGTCTCTCTGTCTCTCTGTCTCTCTGTCTCTCTGTCTCTCTCTCTCTCACACACACACACACACAAAGTGAAAACAAATATATTCCAGAAAGCCTGGGGTTCTACTTGGGAGAGAAGAAACTCACTATTCCCATCCCTGGTAGAACTATTCAGGAACAGCAATCCACAAGAGAAGTGGATGAAGAGACATTAGTCGGATTTTAATAAACATTTAACAGTGCTGTGTGGGCTGGTGTGGCAGAATAGAATCCAGAGCATTCTACAGTAGAGGAAGTTGCATCTACATGCACTCCTTACTTGTTATTCTTCATTTATGTGGTGGTGGTGAAGGAGGCAGGAGTACTGAGAGAAATTCATTGAGAGCTCCCTAGGTCTTCAGCTATAAAAAGGTCAGTCAGGGTAAGAGAGCATGAGAAACGCTTTGGGTGCTCTGGGCTTTCACCTACAAAATGCTGAGGGGATGGCAAGAAAATGGAGAGATATGCTTCTAAAGAATGCTGTATACCTGAAACTGATACAATACTATACGTCAATTGTATGTCAATAAAATAGCTGGGGAGAAGAGCTCCACAAAATACATAACTCTAGTCATACAGAAGCTAGGAAAGGGGCAACAGAACTGGAAGAGATTTCCTCAGGCTCAGAAAACACAGGGCAGAACTAGAGATCAAAGACTTCCTCAGAAATCAAAAAACCTGGCAGTGAAGCCATAAAGAAGGATGAGATTTTCCACATATTTAAAAACTAGAAGTTTAACTGTGGAACAGGAAGATCATTGGAATCTTCCCAGTGTTCAGACCTCTACTCCTGGCTCTATCCTCAAAATGTTTGAAAACAGTTGTAATCTGAACCATATTAAGGCTGTACAAAACTCATACCCAGAAGAAATACAGCTTATATTGACTTGGACTCATTGTTTTGGGATAACAGGAAAGGGAGATGGCCTTTTCTGGATATTAACATTATTTACTTAAATCTCCATTATAATTCTATATAAAACTTCCAGTAGAAAATCAAATATAAGATACATCCCCCCCAAGTTTAAGAAAGGAAATGGTAAATAGAAACAGTCTTAGAGATGGTCTAAATGTTAGAATTATCAGACAGGGACTTTCAAATAATTCCATGTAAATAATCAAATACTGTATTTGAAAAAGTGGAAAAATGTGTTAAGAGATGTGAACTTTCAGCAAAGATGTGAACACCAAAAATGAACTGAATGGAATGCAAGAAATGAAAAATCTATCAGGGGGAAGAAATCATTTGATAGGCTTAAATTCAGACTAGACCTAGCTGAAGAAAAGATGAGTAACCTTGAAGAGAAGAAATAAAAAAAATATAAGTAGAAAAACAGGAAAAATAGTTATGAGCAAACCAGAGAATCTGAAATTCTTGGGATACTTTCAAACGGTTTAACATTCTATAAGTTCCAGAAGAAGAGAAGAAAAATATGGGAAGAATAAACTATTGAAAAGAAGATGGCTGAGAACTTTCCAATTTGATGAAGGATGAAAATAGATCCAAAAATTCAATGACTTTCAATCAGGGTTGTAAAGAGAAAACACACCCAGATTTATTATACTCCCACTAGTGCAAACTACCGAGAAAGGCAGATATTAAATGGTGCCAAGAAAAAAATCAGAGAAGCAAAAACATGAATATTGCTAACTTTCTATTAGAATAAAGTGAGAAAGAAGATAAAGAAATGACAGTATTAAATTATAGAGAAAAAACTCACAATAAGTAAATGGTAAAAAATAAATAGGAAAATGAAAAAAAAAAAGACTCACAATGGAAAAGCACCAACACTATTATTTTTCAGGGAAATCCGAGTTAAAATACTAAAAATACCAAGCAGATTGGCTAAAATTCCTTAAATATATATTGGTATATCCGTGAAGCAACTGGAGCTCTCATGTAGTGTTGGTGGGTACATAAACTGATAAAACTTCCTTAGAATTGAGTTTGGCAGCTTCTAATTAAGTTAAACATGTGTCTACCCTATGAATGAGGAGTTATAATACTAGATATTCATCACTACCACCATCATTATAAATGTATGTCCACAAAAAGATCTGTACAAGAATCTTAATAGCAACCTTATTCATAATAGCCCAACCGGAAACAGTAACATGTCTATCAAAAGAGGAAAGACTGGGGAGCCTGGATGGCTCATTTGGTTAAGCATCTGCCTTACAGGTCATGATCTGGGTTTCTGGGATGGAGCCCTGCATCAGACTCCTCACTCAGTCGGGAGTCTGCTTCACGCTCTCCCTCTGCCCCTCCCCCTGTTTCTGCTCTCTCTCTCTCTGTCTCTCTCTCTGTCTCTCTCACTCTCTTAAATAAATAAAAATCTTTTAAAAAAAGAATAAATAAATCTCTAAAAGGGAAAAGATAAAAATAATGTGACATGTTACACAATGGAATAGTACTCAGCAATAACAAAATAATAGTGAAACTATTTTACTACAGTAAAACTACCAGTACATGCAAAGGCAACATGATTGAATCTCAAACACTTTATGTTGAGTGAAAGTAACCAGACTCACAAGAAAATACATATTATGTAATTTTACTTACAAAGCTTAAGAACAGCCAAAATCTATTTATAGCATTAGAAATAAAAGTATTCAATTTGGAGGTAGGGAGAGGGAATTTATTGGAAAAATCCATGAGGAAACTTTCTAGGGTGATGGAAATTTTTGTATCTTAGTTTGGGTGGTGGTTAGATATGTAAAACTGGCAAAATTCCTCAAACTGGACTTCTTATTTGTGTGTTACTGTATTTCATAGTAATGATATATTAGTAAAAATATGTAGATTGCATTTGGAAATATCATACCATGCTCAAGTGTATAATGTTTTAAATATAATTCATATAATATCTGTAATTTTGTGATTTCTTTCTTACATAAACAATATTTCAACAGGAGATTTTTCTCTATTTCATGGGTGTTCTAATATTTTAAATTTAATTTATTCTTTTCTACTTTTAATTGTTGCAGGAAACAAGGGAGACATGAGTAACTGGATACTGAAAAATACCTATCATTCCTAAAAGAATATAGTGTAAGGTAAAATGGTAAAATGTTTTCTTCAGATTTAAGCAACTTTTGTTCCCATTTGATTAAATTTGTTTTACTCTTTTTAATAATAAATTTATCAGTATTTTATAGATGTTATTCTGTATATGACATTTAGCCATATAAGTATGCTTAACTTATTCTAAACTCATATGTAGGAAATTACTAAGATAAAAGATACCTTAAGGGAAAGCACTTATTTGCTCATTAAACACACAACTATCGATCACCTGTACACTCTTAAGCCCTTGGGAAACTCATATCATGACAGCATGAAAGAAAGGAAATAAAAAATAAGAGACAAAGTGTTTTTAATGTTAGCTTTCCTTTATTTTTCTTTTTGTTTGTGTTTTTAATTACATGAATTAAACTAAGGAAAGACGAGAATGATTAAATTCTAGATGCAGGAAAAGGAAATGGAATTCAAAGAACACAGAGAGGAGGCTTGGAAAAAATAAATCAGAAGCCAAGTAGTTAAGAATGTGAGCATACTGTATACTAGTAATATGAGTCCCTCAATAAACGTACACCTAAAAGCTTCTCTTTTCACTGGAAAGTAAGGAAAGTAAAATCACCTAGTAGAGGTGAAGCTCTATAATGAGAACATGTCTTACTTTTTTTCCCACTATATACACTGTCAATTCACACATTGGGGCTTCCCAAAGGAGAAAGCTTTTGCTCTTTGATAGCCTATTAACTGAGCAAGAGTAATACTTTTCCTATGTTTATTTGGCCAGGAAATTATAATAATATAATATTAGGGTAGAAACTGCTAAATAACTTATCTGAGATTTGTGAATCCTTATTTTCCTGAAAGTCTTAACTATTAAAGTCAATGAAAATATTAACTTCATAAATATAAAATCAGAGATTTTCTAGGAGGAATTAATATAATTTTTTAATAAAAGTAATTTTGAGTGTAGTTCTGATTTACTCAACAGTGTTAGAACCAGAAGGTTTACTCAAAACATTATCCTTAACATCTATCATCTTACTAAATTAAGTTTCCATGTCTGCTAATTGGTTGAATGGATATTGATTGACCTAGGAAATTTTAACTGGAAAAAGTTATCATTTTGCATGGATGGAAAGAAATACATGCACATATTTTTTCTAGCCATGGAAAAGTATATACACTGTTCACATACACATATTGATGCATTGAGGTTAATTATGTGTTAAAACCTATACAGAATTCTAGCAACCTGAGATGTGTTTAAAAGTCTTGGTTATCGGTACAGTTTTATAATATTTACTAAGACCTATCAATGTTCTCAGACAGGACAATTTAAACAAATATAATCTTTTGATATTATTAATTCCACTTTACTTGTCTCTAGATGATTTTTATTTTTATTCCTTACAATAATTTTTCTGACTAGACTCAAACCTCAATGTTAGATTAGGGTTGGGCAGGAGTGCATCTATAAATGAAATTACATTTTGGCTGAAAATACCAAGAGTACATAACATAAAACTGTAGAATCAGTAGAAATAGAAGATAAAACTAGAGAATTTTGTGAAATTACAGAGAATTGTAAACAATCCAACTGCAGGAGGGCAGGTTTTTTTAGGATTTCTATTTTAAGAAAGAGAAGGAGAATTAGGAAGCTTGGTAACACGCACTGAAAAAAATTCTACACTAGCCTGATTAAGCATATGAGCTGAGAAAACCAAACCAACCCAAAACAAAACAAAACAAAAAACCCAAAAAACAAAAACCAAAAAACAATCTATGATCACTTAAAATAAATATGAACTTATTAAAAATTAACATCCACATAGTAATTAATAATAACATTTTTCTAAGGTAGATATCACTTTAATCCCTAGGAATTCCTGGTCACTTTACTCCTAGCATAATTTTCAAATAAGGTAGACACAACCCACATTGTATTTATCTATAGTTTCCATGTAGCACCATTAGGAGACAGATTTTAGTTCACTTTAAGGAAGAGTTTTTTAAAAAACTAGGCCAATCCAGTGGAATAAATTTCTGTGCTAAGCAATACAATACTACTTTCTGGAGGCTTGATTCTATCTCCTTGAGTTTTTTCAGACAAGATTCCTCTCAAACAGTTTCTCACAATGTGTGGCAAGTATACAACACTAGGTAAACAAGATGATTTTAAGTGGTACATAAAAAACGATCAGGCAAATATGTACTCAAAAATACAAGTTAACACATTGAATCTGATTTTAAGAATGATATTTTCTAGGATGAGGCTAAAATAGGTAGTGATTACATGCCTTATTAGCTTTAAATGGAAATATTAATTTAACAATAGTGAAATTATTAGGTAATAATAAAAAGTGATGAGAAGAGGACATTTGGAGAACATGCTAAATTCTAAAATTTCTTGAGGACTTGCTAAGTCCTAAAGTTTTCTTATTTTGTAATGTCTTAGCTTTTAAATAAAGGTCCTCTATTTTATTCTTCTCATATTTTGCTTAATTAGTGTTTGCTCCCTCCCCCTGAATAGATATTCAGTAAATAGTAATTTCTTTTATTTGATTGTGTGTTCAAAAAATTTTAACTTTTTCCAGATGTTTTTGTGTTTTAAAAAAAATTTTATTGGTTTTACAAAGGGGCAATTTGATATAATTCATGGTCTAAATGGAATGTTATCATATTTCAAAAAGTTCTCATATCAATCAAATAACTGAAAATGTGTCCCCATAGCAATCAACCTTTCAAAATCACAAAGCAGAAACAACACTGCTCAGTTTTAAAACCCCTTGGTAAATATTGGCAGAACTTTTTATGGTTTGAAATAATTAAATCATCTTGGAAGTCTTTATGAATCCAGATCCATAAGAGATCAACAAAAATGTTGGCAAAATATTTAAACTTTGCATTGTCTTCAATATGACTGATGACACATTTAATAATATTGGCAGGCCTCAAAATTACAAATGTATTGTGTTCCTAGAGTTCATTTTAAGTAGACTATTTATAACTCAGAACATATATTTCAATGGGAATAATATTATTAAGCTTGTTTAGTTCTCAGTTTGGTCCTTAAATGCATATAAACTCCAATGTAGCAAAAATGAAATGCTAATATTGCTGGCCTGAATTCAGAATCCCACATTTAAAAGATAATAAAATATCAAAAGGAAGAAGCAGAAATTCCTTATTTTTCTGAGGATAGATTATTTTTTTTCTTGAGTTGTAGAAGTTTCTTTTTATTTATTTTGTTGTTTCAAGTTTTTATCTAAATTCTAGTTAGTTAACATACAGTGCATTATTGGGTTCAGGAGTAGAATTTAGTGATTCATCACTTACATACAACTCCCAGTGCTCACCACAAGCACCCTCCTTAATACCCGTCACCCACTTAGCCCATCCCCCACCCACCTCCCTCCATCAACCCTCAGTTTATTCTCTATAATTAAGAGTCTCTTATGGTTTGCCTCCCTCTCTTTTTTCCCTCTTCCCCTATGTTCATCTGTTTTGTTTCTTAAATTCCACATATGAGTGAAATCATATGGTATTCATCTTTCTCTGACTGACTTTTTTCACCTAGCATAATACTCTCCAGCTCCATCCATGTCCTTGCAAATGGTAAGATTTCATTCTTTTTGATGGCTGAGTAACATTCCATTGTGTATATGTATATACCATATCTTCTTTATCCATTCACCTGTCAATGGGCATCTGGGCTCTTTCCATATTTTGGCTGTTGTGGACATTGCTGGTATAAACATTGGGGTGCATATGCCCCTTCGGATCACTATGTTTGTATTCTTTGGATAAATACCTAGTAGTACAGTTGCTGGGTCATAGGGTAGCTCCATTTTCAACTGTTTGAGGAACCGCCATACTGTTTTTCAGAATGGCTGCACCAGCTTGCATTCCCACCAACAGTGTAGGAGGGTTTCCCTTCCTGCTTCCTTGCCAACAATCATTATTTTCTGTGTTGTTAGTTTTAGCCATTCTGACAGGTGTGAGGTGATGTCTCATTGTATGTGTGTGTGTGTTTTAATTTATTTGAAAGAGAGAGAGAAAGAGACCATGAGCAAGGAGAGGAAAGGTGGGAAGGAGAAACGGACGCCCCACTGAGCAGGGAACCCGACTCAGGGGCTCGATCCCAGGACTCTGGGATCATGACCTGAGCTGAAGGCAGTCACTTACCTGACTGAGCCACCCAGGCACCCTCATTGTGGTTTTGATTTGTATTTCCCTGATGATGAGTGATGTTGAGTATCTTTTCATGTGTCTGTTAGCCTTCTGTATGTCTTCTTTGGAAAAACGTTCATGTCTTCTGCCCATTTCTTAACTGGATTATATTTGCTTTTTCGCTGTTGAGTTATTAAAGTTGTGTTGTTATTCATTATCATGGTTACTATTATTGTTGGTATCTGCTGTTCTCCCTTTCAGTACCCCCCGTTTTTTTTTTTTACCCAGTTTCTTTTCTCTAGGATGTTCTAGGTTTTACCCTTCCCTAAGGCACCCACCGTGTATTCTCCAGTAAACCCATTCCACCGACCTGCTCCAAAGTGTTTCATAGTTCAAAGTTATTGCCTTTCTACATGATCAGAAGTCCTGTTTATTAAAGACTACTGATTTAGCTATATTTTAGGAAGAATGTAATATGATTTAACTATTTTACACTAAGATAGGATTACTGCCCCCTTGAAAGACTTAAGGATTACAAAAGGTTATTTTTTTTAACATACAGTGATTATATCTAAAGATAATCCATTTTTTTGAAATTGACTTCCGAATTTACCTCCGTCAAGGCTGATTATTTTCTGGGGTGGTTTGAACATTATTTGTTTTATTGTCATTCCAGTTTCTTTCATTATTCCACCCATGAATTTATAAGACCACCCAAAATTCCAGGCCTTCTTTCTCTGTCACAAAAGCTCATGTGGCCAAAGTGGTGAGCTCTGGTGCCTTGGGGAGGGTCATAGGGGAAAAGGGCCAGAAAAGGCGACAGGAGAGGTGGCATCAGTCAAAAAGTGAAAGACATTTGCAATAGAAATAGTTGAAAAGTGTATTAGTCATGGTTCTCCAGATAAAGAGAACAAGTAGTGTGTGAGAGAGAGAGAGAGAGAGTGAGAGAGAGAGACTTTAAGGAATTGACTTATGCTATTATGGGGGCTGCCAAGTCTAAAATCTGCAAGGCAGGAGGCAGACTGGAGAACCCCAAAAAATTGGTGTTGTAGCTACAGTCTGAAAGCGTTCTGTAGACAGAATTCCTTCTTCTTTGAGAAACTTCAGTCTCTTCCTCTTAGGGCCTTCAACTGATTGAATGAGGCTGATGGTTATGGAGGTTAATCTACTTCACTCAAAATTTACTGATTTAAATGTTAATCTCATCCAAAAAAATTCTACTGCAATACCTATACTGGTGCTTGACCAAATATGTGGGTACCTTAGCCTAGCCAAGTTCACACTTAAACATAATCATCACAGACTGACTTCCAGAACTATAAAAATGATGTTTTGTGTTTAAATATATTTAAACGTATAATATACATTTATTATAGTAATATAATTAGTATAGTAATATAATTATATAGTAATATAATTACTCCCATTTAAATGTAAGCAATAGTATCATTGCATTGGAGCATTCATATAGTTAAATTTTACAAAGTAAAAAAGTAGGGACAGAAAATAAACCAATTATCTTTTTGAAATTTAGAACTATTTTTAATAATAATTAAAGTAGTTATTTTAACAATAAATGAATTATGTTATTTGTATTTCAATGATTGTGTATGTCCATTTTTCCTCAAAACATATGTATGGAATATATATTCACATAAAAATTAATCCAAATTGAAAATACTTCCTGGGGTGCCTGGGGGGCTCAGCCATTAAGTGTCTGCCTTCGGCTCAGGTCATGATCCCAGGGTCCTTGGATCGAGTCCCACATCAGGCTCCCTGCTCAGCGGAGAGCCTGCTTCTCCCTTCTCCCTCTGTCTGCCTCTCTGCCTGCTTGTGCTCTCTATCTCTCTGTCGCATAAATAAAATAAAATCTTAAAAAAAGAAAAAGAAAAAGAAAAAATTCTCATCCTGGAGTCTAAATTCCCACTTGAATTTGGCAGCATACTTAATTTATACAGTATATACACTTTTTTTACCTAGAATATGAAACTGTTACCCTCATCATTACCTCACTGCTTTTTCAACAATAAAAGGCAGTATTTTAAGGTTTAAAAGACATATAGATTTTCAAAATCTGAACAACCACACAAGATACTAAAAGCTTTTGTTCACTGATATTATAATAAACACAAACACGTTCATAGTGACATTTTATGTTTAATGACGTTCCTTTATTTAACAGATTATAATAAGAAAAGATGCTGATTTTTAAATGAAATACTTTTATCTCTGTATCTATGGCAATATAAATCACTTCTTTATGGTTATTATAATGCTGAGCAATGATAAAGTCACATACACACATAATGAATACAAATGAAAGGTAATAGTTAGCTAAATAATATGTGCCACATAGATGTATGAAACATTAATTTAGAAATTTCTAGCAACCAAAGGGAATATCAATGAGAAATAACCTAGAGCAAGAAAAAAATCAGTTTGATGAATTGGGCTATATTAAAGAAGTTCTGAGACTTTTTCTTTTTTCAACTCTAGCAATAAAATAGACAAAACTTTCATGTGAGAAAGTAATATTTTACTCTTGGAAAATGAAAACTTCGAACCTTTTCCTTAAGGGAAGAACTTTGCATTTAAACCATTGGCTCTTTAGAGACGTTTTCAGGATGAAAAAAAATCAAAAGATTCATTTTACTTGGAGCATTAAAAAAGATGAAACACATGGGGCTTCTGGTATTCCTCTCATTTAAGTTTGGTGTCACGATGCTTTGATAGGGCCTGAACATTCATTTAAAAAGATATGCCAAGTAATTAAAAATATTGCAGGTAAGTTGAACATTTGACCTATTTGCTTATTTTAAGCTCTGCCTCGGGATCACTCCTATTCCACATTGTAGGCTATTCCACAGAAGTTATAGGCCATGCATATATTTTAGTATGATGAATGTTGGTATTAAAAGGCTACAGTATGTCCCATATGAGGCAGCACTTTATACCAATATAGAAACTTAGCATGAAATTGAGGGTTACTGCAGCATCCAAGGATCAAGAAAAGTCATACTCTAATGTCATGAATATTCAGAAGGAACAACATATACAAATACCATGTTTGATCAACATCTCTAAAACACTATTATATATTCTAAAAGAGTAGTTTTCATTTTGATAGCAACATTTGCTCAATTTTATGCTTTAATTCACTCACTCATTCATTTATGTATTTCTTCATTTATTCAACACATATATATTGAACAATTCTGTTTTCAGGAGCTCTTCTAAGTCTTGGAACACAGCCATGAATAAAACAAAAAGAATCTCTAACCCCTGGAAAGTGAGAGGAAATAGAAAAGAGCAAAATAAATAAAATATATGGTGTCTTTGGTGATTAAAATAAAGCATGATGGGACTAGGGACCGACGGGTGGGAATGGTGATATGGAATTTTAGTAAACACAATAACAGAAGGCCTCAGTTAACAGCTGCCATTTGAGAAAAGATCCAAAGGATGAGAGGAGAGCCATGTGTTGATAACTGGGAGTAAACCTTCCAGGCAGAAAGAAAAGCAAAATAGGGACGCCTGGGTAGCTCAGTGGGTTAAGCAGCTGATCTAGTTCATGATTTCAAGATCCTGGGATCAAGCCCCGAGTCAGGCTCCACTCTCAGCAGAGATTCTGCTTCAGAATTTTCTCTCTCCCTCTGCCCCTACCCCCCATAATCTTTAAAAAAAAAGAAAGAAGAAAGAAAGAAAGAAAGAAAGAAAGAAAGAAAGAAAGAAAGAAAGAAAGAAAAAGAAAGAAAGAGAGAGAGAGAGAGAGAGAGAGAGAGAGAGAGAGAGAGAGAGAAAGAAAGAAAGAAAGAAAGAAAGAAAGAAAGAAAGAAAGAAAGAAGGAAAAGCAAGCCCAAAGGCCCTAAAATGGGAATACGATTGAAGAAATGAATTCAGAGAAAGGGCTAGTCTTCCAGGACTTTTTAGGCCTCAAGAACTTTGGCTTTTCTTCTGAGCCTTTTTTTTTTTTAAAGATTTTATTTATTTATTTGACAGAGAGAGACACAGCGAGAGAGGGAACACAAGCAGGGGGAGTGGGAGAGGGAGAAATAGGCTCCCCGCTGAGCAGGGAGCCCGACTCGGGGCTCGATCCCAGGACCCTGAGATCATTACCTGAGCCAAAGGCAGATGCTTAAGCGACTGAGCCACCCAGGAGTCCCTCTGCTGAGACTTTCTTCTTCTTAGAAGCTATTGGAGGACTTGAGCTAAGATATTAAGACTTAGGTCTTAATAGTAACATTCTGACTACTGTCTTGAGAAATGACTATATGCAGACAAGGAAGAAAGCAGTTATACCAGTTACAAAACAGTTATCAAGTGAAAGGACCTTCCCAATAATTCAGGTGAGAAATGACAGTAGCAGATCAGCTGCTGAAAACTGGTTAGATACTACATCAATTTTGACTGTAGAGCAAACAGAATCGAGGCACAAGAGGATTTCCTGCTCCTCCCCCATGGACTTTGCTTCTACCTTAAATTCGAATTTAAAGTCTTTGCTTCTACCTTAAATTCGAATTTCATGCAAATAATAAATTATTTTTAGTATAAATATGTCCTATAGAATATGCTGTTTATGCAAGCATGTCCCATGAAATGAACATGTTTAAAAATATTTGTTTTGTATTTGAAATTTAAATTTAATTGGAAGTCTTACCATTTTATTTGCTGAATCCAGCAACCCTACTCCTATCATTTCCCCAGCTACAGTGGATTTTTATTTGCATCCCACTGGTGAGAGTGTTCTTTTATTTCGCCAGATGCAGATATGTTTTCCTCCTGCAAACCGTGACCCTCTGGAAGCACGTATTTTGCCTGGTTTTTGAGAGCTAGATAGTGTGCTGTCCTTCACCAGTAGCATAAGATTTTTGCTCCAATAAATGTTCTGAAGGAAATGGGCATGGTTTTGTGTCTTTCTCCAGTAGCACCTAATCACCTCCTGCATCCTGTACCAGGGAGAAAGGCTCTCTTTGATTTTCTGCCTTGTCCCCACACCTTTTTTTGTTTGTTGGATGTTTTTTGGTCCCCACACCTTCTTATGGGCACCCTTTGGAGGGCTATAAATTTGCGTTGGGTTTGGGGTCCTAGCTTTTCCAAACTGTCATCCTGCCCCATATTTGGCCTTTAAAAACTGGTTAAGATTTTAGTCAATTTCTTCTTACCTTTTGGTAAACACCCTCTTTGGGTGTTTTGACCATGGTCTTTTGAAGGTAAAAGACTTCTTGTGCCTGATCTCTTCCAGTAGTGAACTTGTCACACTTTGGAGTTCAGTTAATTTGTTACCTAGTGGCATCCTATGTCTGATTCATAAAAATTATGATTTTGCAGATTACTTGGCCTTTTTTTTTCATTCTTAGGGTGAAAACAATATTCTCTTGCAGCTCCTATTGGCTCGGTGGAAAGAGACCATTAAGAGCTTAAACAAAATTTAGACACTTTATCACACTGCTTTTTTTCTTTTGTTTTCTATCCACCATCCAAAAAGACTAAAGATGGGAGTGTTTATTATGATTTGTCTCCCTCTCTATTTTTATCCTATTTTATTTTTCCTTCCCTTCTCTTATATCTTAACCACTGAAATCAAATAGGTAGAAGGAAGTGTCAATAAAGAGAACAGAAATTTAGATAATTAACATTTAAATAAATGAACAAATAAAACACAGGGCTCCCTAAGACAATACTCTGCCTGTGTCTTTACTTCATTTCTTGCTTCTGTTTAGGCTAATATTGCTGGAAATGTTCACAGAAACATGTGACAAGCATCCAGCACAGTAATTTATTTAATTTATTTTAGTTCTTAATCTCTACCCAGAAATCTGTTTATTTACCTCATATGGATTCTTCACCTATAGAAGTATTTTTACATTTTCTATTCTTTTTCAGATCTTTATTTTAATGTCATTTTCAATATCATTATTTTCTTTCCACAGAGAGGCATCCTACTTAATTTATTGAGGATGGAGCCCATTTCCATAAGCTTCCTCAATTTCACCACTCACATCATTGCTTTCTTTCCTTCTGCTTCAAAAGGAGATTCTTTTTTCCAAAACCAAACTACTACATCTTACCTTTGTCAAATTCCAACATTTGACAAATTAGCATTCTTATTTTTGATTGATCTTTCTCCTTACCACTAAGTACTCACAATTCCTCTTTCTATCCTTGTACATTACTCTCATTTTATTTATAAAATATATTTGCCCAATATAGTGTTGCTATTATTTTGAACAAATAGCTCTGTTAAATCAATTAAGAGTAAGACAAATAAAATATTTTATTTTACCATTTTTGTAAGGCAGATCTACTGGTGACAAATTCCCTCAGTTTTTTGTTTGAAAGAACAAGTTTTTGTTCATTACTGACTTTTGAGAATAATTTGAGTGGATACAGAATTCTTGATCATTGTTGTTTTAACATTAAAAATTTTATTCAACTCTCTTCTTGCTTGTATAGCTTTTGAAAAAAATGTCTGATATAATTTTTATCTTTGCTCTTCTGTAAGTAGAGAATTTCTTCCTTTGACTTTTTTCAAGATTTTGTCTTTGATTTTCTGCAGTTTGACTATAATATGCTTAGGTATAGATTTTTTAGTATCTACCCTGCTTACTGTTCTCCAGGCTTCTTGCTATTAGTTATTAATTTTGGAAAATTATAAGCCATTACTAGTTCAAATAATTATCTTGCCCTTTTCTCAGTCTTTCATCACCTTCTGGCACTCCCCATTATGTTTATGCTACACCTTTTATAATAGTCCTATAGTTCTTGAATATTCTGTTTCTTGTTTTTTTTTTTAATCCATTTCTCTCTTTGTTTTTCAGTTCAGATTCACATATCTTCAAAATCACTGACTTTTTTCCTCATTTCCTCATTTCCTGTTAGTCTAATGATGACTCTATCAAAGGCATTCTTTGATTCTTTCAATAAGTCTTTGATTTTTTTTCTTTTAATTGTTTCTTAGGGTTTCCATCTCTTTGCTACATATCTGTTCTTGCACATTGCCGGTTCTTTTCTTTGGAGCCCTTAGCATATTAAATATAGTCATTTTAGGCAGAGGAGCAAGATGGCAGAGGAGTAGGAGACCTGGATTTTGTCTGGTCCTGGGAATTCAGCTGGACAGTGATCAAACCATTCTGAACACCTACGAACTCAACAGGAGATCGAAGAAAAGAATAGCTACAACTCTCTGAACAGAAAAACGACCACTTTCTGGAAGGTAGGACGTGCAGAGAAGTGAATCCGAGGTGATATTCAGGAAGATAGATGGCAGGGGAGGGGGCCTGTGTCGGCCACTTACCAGCAAGTGATAAAGCCGCAGAGCACAAAATCGGAACTTTTAGGAGTCGGCTCCGCTGAGGGACATCGTTGCAGCGGCTAAGCGGGGGGTGGAACCCTCGTGGGACAGTGTGGTCTCAGGACCCTCGGGGTCACAGAAAGACCGGGTGAGCCTGAGTACAGCTGAGCTCCCAGGTGTTGGAGCAGGGAAGTCGGTTGCAGAGACGGAGCCAAGGCGCGGGCTCTCAGCTCGGGGTTGCCATAAACTGTGATCCGTGGCACAGTCAGGCCACTGCTCTTCCAGCAGGGACCCAACAAGCGGCAGATCTGGGGAGAGTCCCCTTCCTCCCTCGGGAGGAGCGGTGCGGGAGTGCACCGCAGGGATCTGCTGGGTTTGGAGACTCCACACCGAGTCGGGTGCCAGAGACAGAAATGCTCAGTCACAGGCCGGGTGAGCATGGAGAGCAGCCAGAGACCAGAGAGGCGGTAGTGACTCATTGCTTTTCTCTGGGGGTGCACTGAGGAGCGGGGCCCCAAGATCTTGGCTCCTCAGAGGGGGAGATTGGGAGGGCACCATTTTCACTCTCATCCTCCAAAGCTATACGGAAAGCTTTCAGGGAACAAAAGCTACCAAGAGCAAACCCTAGCAGATTACGTAGCCCAGACCTGGCAAGGGCAGGGCAATTCCGCCTCCAGCAAAGATATTTGGGAACCACGGCAACAGGCCACTCCCCCAGCAGATCAGCAAGAACATCCAGCCAAGACCTAGTTTACTGATCAATGAGAACTGCAGAACTCCAGTGCTAGGGGAATACTGCACAAAGAAGTCATGGCTTTTTCCCCACGAATCTTTAGTCTTTCAAAGTTAAATTTTTTTAATTTTCTTTTTTTTCTGAATTTTTTCTTATTCCCTTTTCAACCAACATCTTATCAATCCATTTTTTAAAAACTTTTTTATTTTTCATTTTTAGAGTCATATTCTATCCCTTCATTATAGTTAACCTTATTTTTGGTATATATCTCTCTTTAAAGTTTTGGGATACAGTTTCTTCTAACAGACCAAAATATACCCTAAATCACTAGTGTATGGCTTTGTTCTAGTCTCTTGCCTGAAAACATTCTACCCCTCCTTTTTTTAATTTCTCTTCTTTCTTTTTTCAACCAGCTTTTTGTCTTATTAATTTCTTTTATAAAATCTTTCATAATTTTCATC
This sequence comes from Eumetopias jubatus, assembly GCF_037043125.1. Classification (NCBI taxonomy): domain Eukaryota; kingdom Metazoa; phylum Chordata; class Mammalia; order Carnivora; family Otariidae; genus Eumetopias; species Eumetopias jubatus. The sequence continues at coordinate 82,551,444 of NW_028274811.1, read as the reverse complement.
TTTACAGTCATATTCTATCCCTTCATCGTATTTACCCTTATTTTTGTACATCTATAAGTTTTTCTTTCTTTAAAATTTTGGGAGGTGCTGTCTTCTAACAGACCAAAATATACGCAAAATCTAGTGTGTGGCACCGATCTGTTCACCAGCCTGATCATATTTGATCATATTTTTTTTTTTCTTTCTTTCTTGCCTTTCTTTTCATTTGGTTTCAGGTCTCTTCTGATTTGTTTAGTGTATATTTTTCTGGGGTCGTTGTTACCCTGTTAGCATTTTGTTCTCTCATTCATCTGTTTTCCTTTGGACAAAATGACAAGATGGGAAAAAATCACCTCAAAAAAAAGAGCAAGAGGCAGTACCGACTGCCAGGGACCTAATCAATATGGACATTAGTAAGATGTCAGAACTAGAGTTCAGAATGACAATTATAAAGATACTAGCTGGGCTTGAAAAAAGCATGGAAGATACAAGAGGAACCCTTTCTGGAAAAATAAAAGAACTAAAATCTAACCAAGTCAAAATCAAAAAGGCTATTAATGAGGTGCAATCAAAAATGGAGGGTCTAACTGCTAGGATAAATGAGGCAGAAGAGAGAATTAGTGATATAGAAGGCCAAATGATGGAGAATAAAGAAGCTGAGAAAAAGAGAGAAAAAACTACTGGATCATGAGGGCAGAATTTGAGAGATAAGTGATACCATAAGATGAAACAGTATTAGAATAATTGGGATCCCAGAAGAAGAAGAAAGAGAGGGGCAGAAGGTATATTGGAGCAAATTATAACAGAGAACTTCCCTAATTTGGGGAAGGAAACAGGCATCATAATCTAGGAGGCACAGAACCCCCCTCAAAATCAATAAAAATGGGTCAACACCCCAACATCTAATAGTAAAACTTACAAGTCTCAGAGACAAAGAGAAAATCCTGAAAGCAGCTCAGGACAAGAGGTCTGTCATCTACAATGGTAGAAATATTAGATTGGCAACAGACCTATCCACAGAGACCTGGCAGGCCAGAAAGGACTGGCATGATATATTTAGGGCACTAAACGAGAAAAATATGCAGCCAAGAATACTATATCCAGCTAGGCTGTCATTGAAAATAGAAGGAGAGATAAAAAGCTTCCAGTACAAATAAAAACTAAAAGAATTTGCAAACTATTATATATAGATATAGAATAGATCACATCCTAGGTCACAAATCAGGTCTCAACTAGTACCAAAAGATTGGGATCATTCCCTGCCTATTGTCAGACCACAATGCTTTGAAATTAGACCTCAATCACAAGAGGAAAGTTGGAAAGAACTCAAATACATGGAGGCTAAAGAGCATCCTACTAAAGAATGAATTGGTCAACCAGGAAATTAAAGAAGAATTAAAAAAATTCATGGAAACAAATGAAAATGAAAACACAACTGTTCAAAATCTTTGGGATGCAGCAAAGGAGGTCCTAAGAGGAAAATATATAACAATACAAGCCTTTTTCAAGAAACAAGAAAAGTCTCAAATACACAAGCTAACCTTACACCTAAAGGTGCTGGAGAAAGAAGAGCAAATAAAACCTAAGCCCAGCAGGAGAAGAGAAATAATAAAGATCAGAGCAGAAATCAATGAAATAGAAACCAAAAGAACAGTAGAACAGATCAACGAAACTAGGAGCTTGTTCTTTGAAAGAATTAATAAGATTGATAAACCCCTGGCCAGACTTACCAAAAAGAAAAGAGAAACGACCCAAAGAAATAAAATCCTGAATGAAAGAGGAGAGATAAACCAACAACCAACACCAAAGAAATAGAAACAATTATAAGAACATATTGTGAGCAACTATATGTCAGTAAATTAGATAATCTGGAAAAATGGCTGTATTCCTAGAGATGTATAAACTACCAAAACTGAACCAGGAAGAAATAGAAAACCTGAACAGACCTATAACCACAAAAGAAATTGAAGCAGTCATCAAAAATCTCCCAACAAGGGTGCCTGGGTGGCTCAGTCGTTAAGTGTCTGCCTTCGGCTCAGGTCATGATCCCAGGGTCCTGGGATCGAGTCCCACATCGGGCTCCCTGCTCCGCGGGAAGCCTGCTTCTCCCTCTTCCACTCCCCCTGCTTGTGTTCCTGCTCTCGCTGTGTCTCTCTCTGTCAAATAAATAAATAAATAAATAAAATCTTTAAAAAAAAAAAAATCTCCCAACAAACAAGAGCCCAGGGCCAGATGGCTTTCCAGGGGAATTCTACCAAACATTTAAAGAAGAATTAATACCTATTCTTCTGAAACTGTTCCAAAAAATAGAAATGGAAGGAAAACTTCCAAACTCATTTTAAGAGGCCGGCATTACCATGATCCAAAAATCAGACAAAGACCCCATCAAAAAAGAGAATTACAGACCAATATCCCTGATGAACATGGATGCAAAAATTCTCACCAAAATACTAGCCAATAGGATCCAACAGTACATTAAAAGGACCAGGAACAAGTGGGATTTATTCCTGGGCTGCAAGTTTGGTTCAACATTCACAAATCAATCAATATGATACTATATATTAATAAAAGAAAGGAGAACCATATGAACCTCTCAATAGATGCAGAAAAAGCATTTGACAAAGTATAGCATCCTTTCTTGATGAAAACTCTTCAGAGTGTAGGGATAGAGGTACATACCTCAATATCATAAAAGCCATCTATGAATAACACACAGCAAATATCATAGTCAATGGGGAAAAACTGAGAGCTTTCCCCCTAAGGTCAGAAATACAGCAGAGCTGTCCACTATCACCACTGCTATTCAACATAGTACTAGAAGTCCTAGCCGCAGCAGTCAGACAAAAAAAAAAAAAAGAAATAAAAGGCATCTGAATCGGCAAAGAAGTCAAACTCTCACTCTTTGCAGATGATATGATACTTTATGTGGAAAACCCAAAAGACTCCACCCCAAAACTGCTAGAACTCATACAGGAATTCAGTAAAGTGGCAGGATATAAAATCAATGCACAGGTATCAGTTGCATTTATATACACCAACACAAGACAGAAGAAAGAGAAATTAAGGAGTTGATCCCATTTACAATTGTACCCAAAACCATAAGATACCTAGGAATAAATCTAAGCAAAGAGGCAAAGAATCTGTACTCAGAAAACTATAAAATACTCATGAAAGAAATTGAGGAGGACACAAAGAAATGGAAAAATGTTCCATGCTCATGGATTGGAAGAACAAATATTGTGAAGATGTCAATGCTACCTAGAGCAATCTACACATTCAATGCAATCCCTATCAAAATACCATCAACTTTTTTCAAAGAAATGGCACAAATAATCCTAAAATTTGTATGGAACCAGAAAAGACCCAGGATAGCCAGAGGAATGTTGAAAAAGCAAAGCAAAGCTGGTGGTATCACAATTCCGGACTTCAAGCTGTATTGCAAAGCTGTAATCATCAAGATAGTATGGTACTGGCACAAAAACAGACACATAGATCAATGGAACTGAACAGAGAGCCTAGAAATGAACCCTCAACTCTATGGTCAACTAATCTTCAACAAAGCAGGAAAGACTGTCCAATGGAAAAAAGTCTCTTCAACAAATGGTATTGGGAAGATTGGACAGCCACATGAAGAAGAATGAAACTGGACCATTTCCTTTCACTACACACAAAAATAAACTCAAAATGGATGAAAGACCTAAATGTGAGACAGGAGTCCATCAAAATCCTAGAGAACACAGGCAGCAACCTCTTTGACCTCAGCCGCAGCAACTTCTTCCTAGAAACATCGCCAAAGGCAAGGGAAGCAAGGGTAAAAATGAACTATTGGGACTTCATCAAGATAAAAAGCGTTTGCACAGCAAAGGAAACAGTCAACAAAACCAAAAGACAACTGACAGAATGGGAGAAGATATTTGCAAATGACATAACAGATAAAGGGCTAGAATCCAAAATCTATAAAGAACTTATCCAACTCAACACCCAAAGAACAAATAATCCATCAAGAAATGGGCAGAAGACATGAACAGACATTTTTCCAAAGAAGACATCCAAATGGCCGACAGACACATGAAAAAGTGCTCAACATCGCTCGGCATCAGGGAAATCCAAATCAGAACTTCAATGAGATATCACCTCACACCAATCAGAATGACTAAAATGAACAAATCAGGAAATGACAGATGTTGGCGAGGATGTGGATAAAGGGGAACCCTCCTACACTGTTGGTGGGAATGCAAGCTGGTGCAGCCACTCTGGATGACAGTATGGAGGTTCCTCAAAAAGTTGAAAATAGAGGTACCGTAGGACCCAGCATTTGCACTACTGGGTATTTACCCCAAAGATACAAATATAGTGATCTGAAGGGGTATGTGCACCCCAGTGTTTATAGCAGCAATGTCCACAATAGCCAATCTATGGAAAGAGCCAAGATGTCCATCAACACATGAATGGATAAAGAAGATGTGGTGTGTGTGTATACACACACACACACACACACACACACACACACACACACACACACACATATATATGATGGAATATTATGCAGCCATCAAAAAATCATGTCATTTGCAACGATGTGGATGGAACTAGAGGGTATTATGCTAAGCGAAATAAATCAATCAGAGAAAGACATATATCATATGATCTCACTGATATGAGGAATTCTTAATCTCAGGAAACAAACAGGGTTGCTGGAGTGGTGGGAGGTGGGAGGGATGGGGTGGCTGGGTGATAGACATTGGGGAGGGTATGTACTATGGTGAGCGCTGTGAATTGTGTAAGACTGATGAATCATAGACCTGTACCTTTGAAACAAATAATACATTATATGTTAAAAAAAAAAAAGAAGATTGTAGGAAGGGAAAAATGAAGGGGGGGTAATCACAGGGGGAGACGAACCATGAGAGACTATGGACTCTGAGAAAGAAACTGAGGGTTCTAGAGGGGAAGGGGTGGGGGGATGGGTTAGCCTGGTGATGGGTATTAAAGAGGGTACATACTGAATGGAGCACTGGGTGTTATACACAAACAATGAATCATGGAACACTACATCAAAAACTAATGATGTAATGTATGGTGCTTATCATAACATAATAAAATAAAATTTAAAAAATAGTCGTTTTAAATTTCCTGTCTGATAATTCCGAAATATCTCCCTTATCTCATTTTGGACACTTTTGTCTCTTCAGACTGTGCTTTTTCTTGCCTTTGTTTCATGTCTTGTGATTTTTTGTTGAGAGTTGAACATGGTGTATCAGGAAATAAGAACCGCGGTAAATAGGCTTCTTTGTGAGAAGTGGTATGTTTATCTGGCTAGAGTTTATGCTGCATTTAATGTTTGCTGTACTCAGAGGGTGAGAGGCTTCAACTTCCTCTGTGCCCTTATTTTTGTCTCCAGTTTCTCTGGGTTTTCCTAGATTCTCCTTAAATAGTCTCTCTTGAAGCTCTCTCAGTAATAATCCACTATTACTATACTGGATCCTTGTTGAATTGGTTATAAGGTATTGGGGAGGAAAAACATTCTATAATTTTATAATTAATTGCCCATTTTGGGGTGTGCAGTGTCTCTGGGTTGTGACCTTTAGAAGCATTTCTTAGTCTTTTTTTTTTTATCTTCCCCCTGTGAGACCTGAAGGCTACTAGGTCCTGGAGTTGTCTATTTCCTCTTCCCCTCAGTTGAATAAGGCTCTGGTACATTATTTTCCTTTGAAGGTAATTTGTTATGGGGAACAAAATGGTCTGGACCTATTTCAAAATTGTTATTCTCCCTCTAATTCTCCATGACTGGAAGTAGGAGGTAATTTTTCTTGGACCTTCAGCAAGAGCCTCATTTCCTGAAGGAGCTCATGAAAGTACGGGGGTCCTTCCTAAGACTGGATCCTTGGGAGTTTTTAACTCTCAACTCTCCCTGTGAGCAAGTAACCGGTCTATATATGTCTGTGTCTCCATGTTTTGGGGCACTGGTTTGCCATGTGACATCAATGCTTTGCTGGATGTAAGAAGAGCTATTGATTATGAATGTGTTTAGTTTGTTTCTTGTTGTGAATATGGGAGTGATCATTTCCAAGATCTTTACATATCAGAGCAGAAACTGGAATTGTCCCTTAAGAGTTTTTAAAACCTGCTATTTATACTAGTCTTGGAATGATTATCACACATTGCAGAGTAAAATATATTTTGTAGATATGACACTTTGTGACATTCACCACATACCTCAATTAATTACAACATATAGGGATAGTTTTTCTATCTCCTTACTCTTTAATAAATAAATTCTAAAGCTAAGACCATGTCTTATGTGCAGAAACATTTCAATCTGTGTCATTTTTGCAGTAGATATTTGTGGGAGGCATGTTCCAACCATGCATGAATGTAAATATTTAACTAAGCACCAGTTTTTCAATCTTGATACTTATTTTTTTATTTTCAGAGGTAAGGTTTCAGATATTTAAATTCTTCTTAAGTTAGAAAATGATTCAGGCTCAGTACTAAATAGATTCTTATTGACATATAATGTTTATTATGTAAAAATTTTTTGTAGTTTCTTAACTTTGATATTTAAGATCAGCATTGACAACAATTTTAAAAATTTGGTCTTTGCGTCTTCTTGAACCAAATCTACCTTAACAGATAGGATTTTAAAAGATTTCCCCTAGAGAATTACTTCAAGCTATTTAAGCTGCCATGAGTTCCTGATTTAGCATTTTTAATAATCTTCCTAGGGCAAAGGATTAATTTCCCTGGACCCTCTTTATCCTTGATGTAAAAGTATAATGTTTAATCGAGGATGGATCATTGTTTGCCTGCTGTCTTCCTTGTGTGTTTATGAATAAGTAGATACAAGTTCAGGGAATGGAAGAAAGCCAGGGCAAAATAAAAGCATTCCCAATCCTTAAAATTTGTTGCTAAATAAAAACAGCAACTAATACTTATGAATGTAAATAGAATTACTTTTACCACATTAAAGTGAATGCATTAAAGAAACATATGTCTACTGAGGCAATTTATAGCCAAATAGTTTCATTAAATTGCCTACATGCTTATTGATCCTTATCTAAAACTCATCTAAAAACAGAAGTTCCATTATCTTAGCAAAACTGTGGTTCACATAGTGACCCAGAAATTTGGAGCTACAGCATTATTACAGAGAATTAGATTAGTAAGTCAATGCTCAACATTTCCTCAGCATTATAATGGGAAATAAGTCTAAGAAAATATATATTATTATTCCTATTATTATTACATACATACATGTAAATATCCAGAACTCAGTGACTTCACAACATAACAAATTATTATTTGTAACATTTCCAAGTCTCAAGGTTGAACCCACATAAAATCCTTTTCAAGAAAATAAGAAACTAGATGAGAAGCCATATATTAGCTGGAAAGAGGTATAAGGATTATTGGTAAACAACGTGTGAATTAAGGATACTCTTTGTTAAAATCAAACTTCTTCTCAGGGTTTCTAATAAGATCTGGTAAAACTTACTTATGACAAAAATCCTACCATGGTGCCATGAGCGAAGCACAAGCTAGAGCCATTGACAACACTTTTCTTAATGATAACTAAAGATGATATTATCTCACATGTTTCACTCTTATTACTTCTTATTGATGGTGACCATATAATATATTGTCAAATGAAACACATTTGAAAATAAAAGATGACACTTACTGGACAGGATATTGAGACAACTGGCTTAAATTGAGACTATCTCAGGAAAACCAAGATATATTTGGTAAAGTATAATAAATTTCAACCTTATGGTTAGGTGACTTATTTTCCTTCTACCAAAAGAGAAGTGTTCCAAAATTACCAATGTTTTCTATAGTAGAATATATATGCTAGTTAATGGATAACGATGAAATATTTTAAAAATAAATAATTTTAACCATTTTAAGGTCAGTTTTAAAAATAATAAGAAAGCAATCATTTTGAAAAGAAACTGGTGCTAAAGCAAAAGAATTTAAAACCAGATCCTTGGAAATACATCTAACACGTGTTTTACATATAAAAATTCCATAACTGCATACTTCTACAAATTAGAAATCCACATCTAGACTCTTTAATGATTTCTAAAAGGAAAAGGTTTAATGGGATATGAATGCATAATGTGATATGAATCCACTATGTACTTTTTTCTTTTTTCTATATTTCTTAATTTTACTTTTAAAAATTAATAGATTTTTTTCGTGCTGTTGTAGGGTTACAGACAAATTCAAAGAAAATTACAGAGAGTTCCCATATACACCTTCACACAAACCCCTCCGTATTAATATTTCACACTAGTGTGGTACATTAATTACATTTGGTGACCAAGAATTGACATATTATTAACCAAAGCCCATAATTTACATTAGGGTTTACTCTTCATGTTGTATATCCATAATTTTTGATAAATGTACAACATGTATTCATCATTACAATACTGCATAGTTTGCCCCCCAAAATCTGTGGAAAATCAGTAAGGACAAAGTTGAACTGAACAACACCATGAATCAACTGGATGTAATTGGCATATATAGACTACTTCATTCAATAATAGCAAAATTCACATTTTTCACAAGTCACATGAAACATTCATTAAGATAAACCACATTCTGGGGCATAAAACACATTTTAGTGTATTTAAAAGAATAGAAATCATGAAATGGCTACCCTTGGATTGTGATAGAATTGAACTAGAAATCAATAACAGAAAGATAACTAGAAAATTCCATAATACATGGAGATTAAAAAACACACTTCTAAATAATACCTGAATTAAAGAAGAAATCTCAAGAGAAATTTAAAAATAGCTTGAACTAAATGAAAATGAAAACACAATCTACCAAAATGAAAACTACATAAAGGGAAATGTATAGCTTCAAATGTATGTATTAGAAAAGGACAAAGATCTAAAATAAATTACCTAAGTTTCCATCTTAGGAAACTCCAAAAAGAAGAACAAATTAAGTCCAAAGTAATAGAATAAGAGAAATAATAACAATTAGAGCAGAAATCAATGAAATTAAAAATAGGAAATCAATAAAGAAAATCAACAGAAGCTGGTTCTTTGAAAAGATTAATAAAATCGATACGCCTTTAGCCACACTAAGTAAAAAAAGAAAGAATACAAATTACTAATATCAGAAATGAAAGAGGGGACATCACTACAGACTTCATGGAATTTAAAAGAAAAAAAAATGTTATGAACAACTCTATGCCCACAAATTTGATAACCTTACAAGACCCAATCTGTCAGACTCACACAAGAAGAAATAGAAAATCTGAATAGGTCTATGTCTTCTAAAGAAATTGAGTTGATAATTAATAAACTTTCAAAACAGAAAGCAACAGGCCCAGGTAGAGCATAGAGGATTTTTAGGACAGTGAAAAATACTCTGAAAAAAAAAAAAAAGAAGAAAATACTCTGTATGATATTATAATGATGGATATATGTCATTACACATTTTTCAAATTCATGGGATGCACTATACTTATACTGAACCCTTAAGTAAACAATGGACTTCAGGTAATTATGATGTGTTAATGTAGGTTCATCCTTGCTAAAAAATGTACTATTCTTGTGAATGCTATTGATAATGGAAGAGGAAATATATGTGTGGACGCAGATGGTATATAAGAAATCTCTGTACCTTACTCTCAATTTTGTTGTAAACCCAAAACTGCTCTAAAAAAAATAAATCTTTAAAAACTATCCCCTGTCGTCCACTTATTCATTCCTATCTACCACACCCAAACCTCAGGCAACCACTAATCTTCTTACCATCTTTATAGTTCTGCCTTTTCGAGACTATCTTACAGTTGGAATCATGCAGTACACAGCCTTTAGAGATCGGTTTCTTTCACTTAGCAGCAAGCACTTAAAGTTCCTTGATATCTTGTCATCTTTTGATAACTCCTTTATTTTTACCATTATAATAATATTCTAGTTTATCCATTTACCTATTGATGTACATCTTGGTAGTTTCCAAATTTTAACAATTATGAAAAGACAACTATAAGCACTCCTGTGCAGTTTTTGTGTGGACATAGTTTCATTTCCTTTGGGCAAACACCAAGTAGTGCCATTGGTGGATAATATGGTAAGAGTGTGTTAGTTTTGTTAGAAACTGCCAAACTGACTGTCAAAGTGGATGTATTATTTTGCTGTCCCACCAATATAAATGAGAGTTCTGCTGCTCCAAAACTTCATAAATAATTTGTTTCAAATGTAAAACTTCCATTGTCTGTAGGATTTCAAAAATTCAAAATTCATATGTAAGCTCTTTAATATCCTAATGTAAGCTTCAACAGTTATGAATCTATTTAACTAATATTGTTTACGCAGCCATTTTTAAAGTTTTAGGAACAATTTAATGTTCTCAAGAAAGTTAGAAATTTCCTAGGCAATTAAAGATTAAAAAAACACAAAAAATAATAATTCTATGCATTCTTCGTGGGTGGATTTGAAAATATAATCTTTTAGTGAGCAAAACCCATGATTAACTCCCTCTGCTTCGATCTACGTAAATTTGTTGATTGTATTTTTTACTTATGATCATTATTACAATTTATATATAAAAGTAGAAAGACTAGAGCCATGATATAGTGTATCAAAAATATAAAATCAGGATTTTCTAAATAACTATATTTATTTATTCCACTATTATCATTTAAAATCTATTATTATTGTTATTAATATTTTGAGGGAAAGCCAATAAATATTTTTACTAATGATAGATAAAATAATTTAGAATACTCTGTTATTCCATCTTTGCATCTCTTTTTTACATTCTTGTGTTTTGTTTTATAAAATATTTGGAAAAATGAAATTAAAAATAAGATTTTTCTTTGGAATTAAATTTTTAGTGATGTTAATAATTTTAGAAAACTATATTTGAGACTTCTTAGACTTATATTGTGATGTGGCCTTTTGTTTAACACTCTACAAATTAAGAGAGATCCAAAGAAAAATAACATGGTATATGATTAAAATCTTGGAAATAACCACTATTAGGAAAGAATACAGAATGGGAGAAGAGAGAAGCAATGACTTAATTGTAGTTACCAAACATCATTAGAGATCTTAAATGAAACTTACTGAGACTTTGCCCTTTCCCTCTGAAGATCACAGGGAATATAGTTTAAATTTGGTAATGCTGGTGTTAAGAGTCATGTTGTTCTTACGGACTGTGAAAACCCACAGTTAACATCATATTCAATGGTGAAAAACAGCTTTTGCCCTAAGATCAGGAATAAGACAAGGATGTCCACTCTCACCCCTTTTATTCAACATAGTATTGGAAGTCCTAGCCACAGCAATCAGACAACAAAAGGAATAAAAGGCATATAAATTGGCAAGGAAGAAATAAAACTTTCACTACTTGCAGATGACACGATACTACTCTATATAGAAAACCCTAAAGACTTTGTACAAAAGTACTGAACTGATAAATGTATTTAGTAAGCGTGTAGGATACAAAATCAATGTACAAAAATCCATAGCATTCCTATACACTAATAATGAAGCAACAGAAAGATAAATTAAGAAAGCAATCCCATTTATAATTGCACCAAAAATTATAAAATACCTGAGAATAAACTTAACCAAGGAGTTGAAAGACCCAAATTCTGAAATCTATAAAACACTGATGAAAGAAATGGAAGACAACACAAACAAATGGAAAAGTATTCCACAGTCATGGATTGCAAGAACAAGTATTGTTAAAATGTCTATACTACCCAAAACAATCTACATATTTAATGCAATCCTTATCAAAATACCAATGGCATTTTTCACAGAACTGGCATGAACAATCCTAAAATTTCTATAGAACCACAAAAGACCCCAAATAGTCAAAATAATCTTGAAAAAGAAAACAAAACTGGAGGTATCACAATTCCAGATTTCAAATTATACTACAAAGTTGTAGTAATCAAAACAGTATGGTACTAGCACAAAAATGGACATATTGATTAACGGAACAGCCTAGAAAGCCCAGGAACAAACCCATGATTATATGGTCAATTAATCTTCAACAAAAGAGGCAAGAATATGCAATGGAAAAAAGACAGGTTTTTTTTTCAAAAATGAGTTTGGGAAAACTGGGCAACTACATGCATAAGAATGAAACTGGACAACTTTCTTTCACCATACACAAAAATAAACTCAAAATGGGTTAAAGACCTAAATGCAAGACCTGAAACCATAAAAATCCTAGAAGAGGGCACAGGCAGTGCTCTCTGACATCAACCCTAGCACCTTTTTTCTAGATATGTCTCCTGAGGCAAGGGAAATAAAAGCAAAAATAAACTATTGGGACTACATCAAAATAAAAAGCTTCTGCACAGCAAAAGAAACAATCAACAAAACTAAAAGGCAATCTACTGAAAGGGAGAAGATATTTGCAAGTGATATATCTGATGAAGTGTTAGTATCTGAAATATTATAAAGCCACTGAAGGGGTAGGAACAACCATTGAGTGGTCTTAACCTGGTCTTCCACAAAGGCAAACAAAATGGAAATAGAAATGGAAAAGGTTGACGGAAAATAAATGGTTTGTAAAAAAAAAATTGATATAACTCAATGCCCCCAAAACAAATAATCCAATTAAAAATGGGCAGAAGACATGAATAGACATTTCTCCAAAGAAGACATCAGATGGCCAACAGACACATGAAAAAATGTGCAATGTCACTCATCATCAGGGAAATGCAAATCAAAACTACAATGAGATATCACCTCACCCCTGTCAGAATGGTTAAAATCAACAACAAAAGAAACAACAGGTGTTGGTGAGGATGTGGAGAAAGGAGAACCCTCTTGCACTATTGGTGGGAATGCAAACTGGTGCAGCCACTCTGGAAAACAGTATGGAGATTCCTCAAAATGTTAAAAATAGAACTACCCTACAACTGCTGGATATTTACCCAAAGAGTACAAAAACACTAAATTGAAAGGATATATGCAACATTATTTATATATGCTATATTATAGCAACATTATTTATAATAATCAAATTATGGAAGCAGCCCAAGTGTCCATTGATAGATGAATGGGTAAAGAAGATGCTGTATGTACAACATATATAGTGGAATATATTCGGCCATAAGAAATAACGAAATCTTGCCATTTGCAAGAACATGGGTAGAGTTAGAAAATATAATGCTAAGCGAAGTAAGTAAGTCAGAGAAAGACAAATACTCTATGACTTCACTCATATGTAGAATTTAAGAAACAACAACAACAAAAAATGAACAAAGAAAAAAAAAAGAGGCAAACCAGGGAAGACTCTTAACTATAGAGAACAAACTGATGGTTAGCAGAGGGGAGATGGTAGGGACATGGGTGAAAAAGGTGATGGATTTAAGGGTACACTTGTCATGAAGTGCCCTGAGTAATATATGGAAGTGTTGAATCACTATATTATACAACTGAAACTAATATCACACTATATGTTAACTATACTGGAATTAAAATAAAAAACTTAAAAAACAAAACAAAAAAGAATACCAAACCAAAAAACATTTCTTTAGAGAAAAATGGGAGATAAGATTTAAAAAGAAATACTGGTGTTCTAGCTAAGGAAACATTGTTATTTTCCTTCTAACCTGAAGCTTATTTTCACACCTGGAAAAAAAAAGGCATTTAAAAAAAAATTAGTCACTCTTCCTACTACTTTGTTAAAATTGCCCTCCCAATGTGAACCAACTTCCTACAATAATATTTTTAAAGTGTTCTTGTGCTGTGAAGAATATTTAATTATGTGATTATCTTTCATGATATGTGTAGTTAATTGTCCTTACATCAAATGTAAATGATTCTGAACAATAAAAGTGAATGAATAATGTTCTGGCTGTGAACAACAGATGTCATGTGGATTTTGATTTCCTAGTCATTTATAAATATTTCTTTTCAAGTATAGAAAAGCAATTAGTTAAGATTGCAGACTAATACCCATTCAAATCTGAGTTTAAGAATGAAAAGCATTATGAATCATGGGATTATAGAACACTACATAGGAAAAAAAATTATATTCATGTTTTAAAAAATACAAAATTGATTTTTATAAATTATGGACAGCCTAGTTATTATTCCTTGGAACAATTAGTGCATTCTCACATGAAGCAATGTCTTTCTCTGCCTCTGACCAGTGCCTTATAAAGTCTCGCAGACAACAATCTATGTTTATTGAATGGTATATGTAAGATTAAGAAAAATAATAAGGAGTACTTTTTTAGTTTGGTGGCTATTTTCCATTAGCTGACAGGCATCTATTCCCCTTTTACTTGAAAACAGAACATATTTTCTTGGTGATCAGCTATCCATCTACTTGGAGCCAATGTAATTTAGGTAGAGTGATTACAATTCTCAATCCAGGGTTAGTCATGTGACACAGATCCAGTCAACAACAACATCACATTCCTCACTCAGAGTATTTTGGCTCAGAGATGGTAACATGATTCATAGAGTGTCAAACTCTTGGAATTTTTGCTTGAGTGATTAGGAAAAAGGCAAACATTCTTCTGCACTGGAATTACCGAAGTGACCAGAAAAGCTTGGAGCTCAGAGAATCACAAAGAGCAGTCATTTTGCTAAGGAGAGAAGCCAAAACAGAAGGAAATAGAGCTGTGAGGCAGAGAAAGATAAATATTGATGAAGTCATTTGAGCTGCTGGATTCAGCCATGTGATACTTCTTTCTCTAATTTGTGAAAAAGATTCTTTTTGGACCAAACTCTAGCCAGGTTCTCTGAGCCCTTTCTTGACTAGGCCTCAACTTTGGTGTATAAAGACTTGAGCAAACTTGAACAGTTTCTAATACATCAAGGCTACATCCCTAAGATGACCCTAGGATCACTTAAAATGTCTGCCTGAGAAAACACAAGGCTGCCAAATAGATTTACTGTTTGTTCCAGCCAACACCCAAACATAGGGGCCCCATCTCCCAGTCTCTGTGAAAGGGTAGGAGCCTACTTTCCAGAAGTGCTAGTTAGCAAATGCAGATAGGTTTCACATGGATTAAGCCCACATTTGCTTTTTATAATTTTCCACTTCTCTGACTTCCCTTGCCCTGCTCACCCTCCTGCCTACTCCTGTATTCTCCCTTTGGGGCTCCCAGTCACCCCTGTAGAGACTGAAGCTCAGCTCAGTTCATGGTAGGCTCTTTTCCCGATTGTGATAACACATTATTGATAAAAATCTGTCCTTACCACTTTAATTGGTGTTCAGCTTTGTTCATCTTCGACACTTGTTTATGGGAGCCAGTAACCTGACATGTCGCAAATTGAGTTCAGTTTCTTTATCATCTGCAAGCAAAAATAATTAAAATTAATTTACTGTCTATGTTACCTGGAGTTTGATTTCCATTCTCCATGTGCCTATGTTTGTATTCTGTGAAGATGATCACAACGATACCATTGCGAGACAGTGTTCCACAGATTCCTCTTTATTTCTGGGAGGAAACAAGCATGAGCCTTGTTTGATAGTTACATTGGTATTGGCTAGATTGGAGGAAAAGTCTAAATTGTAGGAAAGAGCTTACAGACACAAAAGTATTTTTCTAGAATGCTTACTGTTGACAGCTACAACTTGTCTTTTCACAATCACAATTTTTTTAAGGAGGTCTTCCTCTTATTATTAGTTTCCCATTCAATAAAGCCCTTAAGATTTTCCTTCACCTTCTTTCTCTTTTTCTCTTTCTCTTTTTTTTTCCTTTTTACTCCTTGTTCCCTTCCTTCCTTCCTTTACTCCTTTTTATTATGCACACAGGCTAAATCCAAAGTGTCTAAGCCCATATGCAAAAGCAAAAGTCCTGTGCTTCAGAGTGGTATCAGCTACCCTAAACTGAATGAATTAACAGGAACTCCTTTACACTTTAAATTATGGTTGGAGAAAGCCAATAAGGACTCTTTTTCCCTAAATCTTTTTAAATCAGATCCTTAGCAAAATATGATGTTCAGTGTGGCTTTAACTATGGAGAAGAAAGAAGGATCAGACATGGGCAATCGAGATAGGTAAAGGAGTGACCTACAGGTACAATTGACTTAAAATACTCAAACAATGACCTGTGCCTAAAATATATACTGTATCATCACACCAGGGGGTCTCTGTTTCTATGAAAATCATGTATTGAAAAAAATGGTACTAATCTTCAGGAAAGCAGTAGTTTCTGCAAGCAAAGAGGGGTTTGTGTAAAACAAGAATGGCTTTTTTTTTTTTTTAAGATTCTATTTATTTGAAAGAGAGCACGAGCATTGGGAGGGGCAGAGGGAGAGGGAGAAGCAGACTCCCTGATGAGCTGGGAGCCCAATGTGGGTTCAGGGCTTTATCCCAAGACCCTGGGATCATGACCTGGGCTGAAGGCAGACACTTTAACTGACTGTGCCACCAATGTGCCCCTGGAATGGCTTTTAGAGTCTAACTTGATTGCATATTGAAATCAAAAGGGAATTTTTGTTTTTTTCAAATTTTTATTTAAATTCTAATTAGTTAATGTATAGTGTAATATTGCTTTCAGGAGTATAATTTAGTGATTCATCTCTCTCTCTCTCTCTCTCTCTCTCTCTTTTTAATGCTGATGTCTCATTTTTGCTCCACAGATTCTGATTTAATTTATCTGGAATTAAGTCTGACTATTGGATTTAAAAAGAAAATATGGGTGTAACAGGAATCCAAGATTGAAAATTACTCTTTTGAGATTCCAGGTCAGGGGCAGGCTTTAGGCATCATGGGGCATTTCTATAGTGGCCTCCAGTATACCTGCTTGATACTAGGTTCTAGAGATTTGTGATTGGATAAAGATTGAATATTCTTTTAAGGTTAATATAGCTCCCTGTTGAGGGGTGCCTGGGTGGCTCAGTCGGTTAAGCATCTGACTCCCAATTTCAGCTTAGGTCATGATCTTGGGGTTATGAGATTGAGCCCCACATGGGGCTCCATGCTCAATACATGGAGTCTGCTTAAGATTCTCTCCCTCTGCCTCTCCCCCTACCTGCTCATGCTCTCTCTCAAATAAATAAATAAATCTTTAAAAAAAATATAGTTCCCTGTTGAGTTAAATATGCTTTGTATTGGAACTTAAGCAATATCTGTATTATTTACATAGGAAAAATGTGAATGAATTCTTAATGAATTTTGAAAGAAAATATGCAACTGTTGTGAGTTAAGGGACTCCTTGGACATTATTAATTTAATGTAACAGAAACATTCCCTTAATGGAAACTATTTTAAATATATTACATAGCTTAGAGTGTGTTTCAAATTCTTAGATAAATTGCTTCAATTGGAAAAATTATAATGTGCGTTAAGTTGAATCCATTTGTAAATTTTTATAAAACTACTTGATAGTAGTTAATTTTTGTAGATAAAAATATGAACTATTTTTCAGATTTGTCAATGATTCTGAGAATTATAGCTAGGTATGTTTTCATGATGTAGCTTATGGGATTTTATTTCACTTGTGCTTATAAAAAACTTAAATTACCTGTAAGATATATTTAACTGTTACAATTTTTTAGTGTATCTTATATTGCCTGAGAAGAAATATATTTTATTGTCAAGTACTTTGTAATTTTGTAAAGCCCTTCAAGAAACACTACCCTAAAATCATCACCTTGTCAAAAAAATATTAGGAGAATTTTGATAAGTGTACAGTGTTTATTACTGTTAGGAAAATAATTATTACTATTAAATAAAGTTAATATCTAGATCCTTCATTTGAGTATTTAAACATTACATTTAAAAATATATATATATATATATATATAGAAATTTAAAAAATAATGGATGCATACATCAAACATCCATAAGGTTGTTAAGGATATTGGTTTAGTTCAGAGTCCTTAGTTGTGAATGAAGACTAAATTCACAGAAATGGAATCGCTGACTCAGAGTATGTTATTTTAATTTTGAAAGACATTATCAAGTTATCCTGCATAAAGTTTAAACTAACATTCCAACACAAAATAGGTGAGAATAATACATCCCCAGCTCTTGTTAACATAGACATTAATCTGATAGGTATAAATATTTTTACTAGACTTTTTTTTAAGATTTTATTTATTTGTTTAATTGACAGAGAGAGGGAGAGAGAGAGACAGCAAGAGAGGGAACACAAGCAGGGGAGTGGGAAAGGGAGAAGCAGGCTTCCCACGGAAGGCATTCGTCCAACCCACTGAGCACCCAGGTGCCCCTTTACCAGACTTTTCATATGCATGTCTTAATCATAAGTGTGTTGAGCATTTTCACATATTTACCAATATGTTTATATGAAGGCTTTGAATTTTTTTAAAGGGTCTATAATTATGTATGTGTGTGCATGTGTGCATGAGTGTTGCAAACAAATTGTAAATATGTTTTCCTGTTTCATTGTTTGACTTTGGGCTTCTTGGTATTTTAAGAAATGCAAACTTTAAAATATTATATCATCAAAATTATCAAATCTTTGTATTGCATTTTTTCCAATTTTGTTTCTTGCTTAGGAAAGCCTTCCCCATTCTGAGACTATGATAATAATAACATCCCATTATTAATTATTGTAATTATATATAGTGTAAATTATTAATTGCCTGCCTTTTTCATTGAAATATAATGCTTAGCAGGAGAGAGAGAAAGAGACTTGGAGAATGAGAGAGAGAGAGAGAGAGAGGGAAACAAAAATCAAAGAAACATTTAAGTAACTGCAACCTAAATAAAGACAGACAATGTTGCCAGAACTTCAGGAGTTCTATATTTCTTTTCTAGGGCTGGAGTAACAAATTAGCACAAATTGGGTGGCTTAAAACAACAGAGATTTATTCCCTCACAGTTCAGGAGGCCAGAAGTACAAAAGGTTTCAACTGATTTCTTCCTTTTGAGAATTCATGGTGAATTTATCTGGGTTTTCATTTGCCTTTGGGAAGTACTGAATCAGTTGTATTCAACAGATATAAAAATCAATCAAAATTTCTATTTATCTGTTAAAAATTTTGTTAACTTGTGCTTTTAGGAATTTGTCCATATAAGTTAAATATTCAAATGTATAGTCATAAATTTCATCATAATAATCATCTTATTACCTAATTTTATTTTATTATTTTATTTTTTTAAGATTTTTTAAAAAATTTATTTGAGAGAGGGAGCGAGAAAGCACAAGAAGGGGAGGGTCAAATGGAGAAACAGATTCCCCGCTGAGTGGGGACCTGATGTGGGACTTGATTCTGGGACTTCGGGATCATGACCTGAACCTAAGGTAGATGCTTAACCAACTGAGCCACCCAGGCACCCTTCTTACCTAATTTTAATGTATGTGGGGTCTGAAGCAGTGTCCCATTTTCTTTCTTTTCAAAGTACCAAGTTTGGGCTTTGTAGATGCTTTCTGTGTTTTGTTCATTTTCCATTTTATTATTTTCTCCTATATTCTTTATTTTTTCTTTTCTTTAAGATTCTCTAGGTTTAGGGGCGCCTGGTGGCTCAGTCATTAAGTGTCTGCCTTCGGCTCAGGTCATGATCCCAGGGTCCTGGGATCAAGCCCTGCATCGGGCTCCCTGCTCCGTGGGAAGCCTGCTTCTCCCTCGGGCTCCCTGCTCCGTGGGAAGCCTGCTTCTCCCTCTCCCACTCCCCCTGCTTGTGCTCCCTCCCTCGCTGTGTCTCTCTCTGTCAAATAAGTAAGTAAAATCTAAAAAAAAAAAAAAAGATTCTCTGGGTTTAATTGGCTCTTTTGTTCTAATTTGTAAACCATAAAATATGTACCAAAATAAATTTCCTCATAAACATGGTTTTAGTTTCCTCGCATGTGTTTTTATTTGTAATATTCTTATTATTCTTCAGTCAAAATTATTTTTTTAGATTTCATGTGTTTTTTCTTTGGCCATAGGTTATTTGAGTGTTATTTCTTTCTTAATTTCAAATACACAACTTTTTGAAATTTTGTTGTTTTTAATTAATTTTTATTAACTAAATTCTATACTTCACATGAGGGTCACTTTTTGCATTCCACAGTTTTAAGGGTTTTCACAAATGTATAACATCATGTATCCATCATTATGGTATCATACAGAATTGTATCTCAGTCCTAAAAATCTCAGTGTTTCATCACTCTAGCCTTTTTCCCCTCCTCACAGTTGAGACACCACTAATGTTTCTACTCTCTATAGTTTTGTCTTTTTGAGAACGTCAAATAGTTGGAATCATACAGGATGTAGCCTTCTCCGAACAGGTAGGTTTTCTCTTATGTTACCTTCTAGGAATTTTATAATTTTGTGTTTTAAATTTAGGACCATGATCCATTTTGAGTTAACTTTGTGAAAGTTATAAGGTCTATGTCCAGGTTCCTCTCCCCCTCCTCCTCCTTCTTCTTCCTCTTCTTCTTCTTATTCTCCTGCTTCTACTTCTTTAGTGCAGATGCCCATGTTCTAGTACCATTTCTTGAAAAGATTATGTTTTCTCTATTAATTTCCTTTGTCCCTTTGTCAAAGATCAGTTGTCTATATTTGTGTGGATTCCTCTATTTCCCATTGCTTCCAATATTTGATACTTTTTTGTTAGGTACATATGCATTAAGGATTGTTGTTATACTCTCTTGGAGAAATGACTACTTTATCCTTATTTAATGCCCTCATTGTCCCTGGTAATTTTTCTTGCTCTGAAGTCTTTTTTGTCTAAAATTAATACAGTTACTCTACCTATCTTTGGGTTAGCGAGAGCATGGTACATCATTCTCCATCCTTTTAATTGTAATCTACGTCTTTATATGTAAACGTGAAACAGATTTCTTATAGACAGCATAGAGTTGAGTGTTTTTTTTTTTTAATTGCTCACTCTT
The DNA here is from genome assembly GCF_037043125.1 of Eumetopias jubatus. Classification (NCBI taxonomy): domain Eukaryota; kingdom Metazoa; phylum Chordata; class Mammalia; order Carnivora; family Otariidae; genus Eumetopias; species Eumetopias jubatus. The sequence continues at coordinate 82,530,671 of NW_028274811.1, read as the reverse complement.
AGTCTCTCTCTCTCTTTTAACTGGTATATTTAGACCATTCTCATTTCAATCGATTATTGATATAGTTGGATTAATATCTACCATATTTCTGTTTTATATTTGTTGCAGTTGTTCTTGGCTTCTTTTTAAATTTTCTCTTCTACTTCTGCCTTCTCTGGGTTTATTGAGCATTTTATATGATTCCATTTATTCTCCTCTTTTAGTATATCAGTTACATTTTTTTAAAAAAATAAATTGCTCTAGAGTTGTAATATACATTTGCAATATACATTTATGCATATTTGTAATATACATTTACAACTAATCTAAATACATTTTCAAAATGCATTGTATCACTTCAAGAACAGTTCAGGTAGATTATAACAGAATATTCCCAATTCCTCCTGCCTTTCTGGTATAACATTGCTGTTTATTCATTTCACCTATTCACATTGTATAATCTTTCAGTACATTGTTGCTGGTATTATTATTATTATTTAAAGATTTTATTCATTTATTTGACAGAGAGAAACATAGCAAGAGAGGGAACACAAGCAGGGGGAGTGGGAGAGGGAGAAGCAGGCTTCCCACTGAGAAGGGAGCCCGATGTGGGACTCGATCCCAGGATCCTGGGATCATGACCTGAACTGAAGGCAGACGCTTCATAACAGCCACCCAGGCACCCCACTGGTATTATTTTAAATAGTATTATCTATTACCTTAGTTAAGAATACTAAAAACAAAATATTTTATTTGACTTTAGTATTCCTTCTTTAATGCTTTTCCTTATTTTATGTAAATCTGAGTTTCTGACTTTATCAATTTCATTTTCTCTGAAGAACTTTAACATTTCTTGCAATGGTAGATATACTGGAAATAATTTTTCTCACTTTTGTTTTTCTGGGAAAGTATTTTTCTTTCACTTTTGAAGAATAATTTCACTAGGTACAGGATTCTGAATTGGCAGGCTTATTCTTTCTACATTTTAAATATTTCCACTTTTGTCTTACTTGTGTGGTTTCTGAGAAGTGTGATGTCATTCTTTGTTTCTGTGTAGGTACAGTGCTCTTGTCTTTGGCCCTTTCAAGTTTTTTTTTTTCTTTGGTTTTCTGAAGTTTGAATGTGGTATGCGTAGATGTAGATTTTATATATAAATTTGTATTATTTATTATATATTTTAGATATATATTTTTATCTGGCTTGGTGTTCTCTGACCTTCTTGAATCTAGGTTTTGTGTCTGCCTTTATATAAAAATAAATTGATCAGCCATTAAACTTAAAACAATATTTTAGTCCCTTTCTCTGTCCTCCTTCTAGTATGCTCATTTCATGTATGCCACATCTTTTGTGTTAGTCCCACAGTTCTCTAGTACTCTGTTTTATTTTGTTCTCATTCAGTTTTCTTTCTGCATTTCAGTGTGAGAAGTTATTATTCATATTATCTTCAAGCTCACGGATTTTTTTCCCCTCAGCCACGTCCAGTCTACTGATTAGCCAATAAAGACATTCTTCATTTCTGTTACAGTGTTTTTTTAGTTCTAGTACTTCCTTTTGACTTTTTCTTAGAGTGTCCATCTCTCCATTTGGACTATTCATCTGTTGTTGCATGTCGTCTACTTTTTCCATTAGAAGCATTAGCATAATTAATTATTTTAAATTCCTTGCCCAATAATTCCAAAATCTCTGCCCTATCTGATTCTCATTCCTTGCTTCATCTCTTTAGACTGTGTTTTTCTTGCCTTTTAGTATGTCTTATAATTTTCTGTTGAAAGTCAGAAACATAGTGAGTAATAAGAAGGTTTTTGTGAGATTTTTGTTTTCTGGCAAAGAGTTTTACTGTGTTTAGTGTTTGCTGTAGCTGAGGGGTGACAGGCTTCATTTCCCTCTAATGACCTTATTTTTCTCCCTGGTTGTCTTTGGGTTTCCCTAGAAACTCCTTTTTAAATAGAGTCAGTGTCCTGCAACTCTCTCAGGTTTAATCCACTATTCTTATACAATTATACTGGAAGCCTGTTGACGTGGTTGTAGGGTATAAAATGATCTATAAAATCTTATGATTAACAGTTTATTTATTTATTTATTTTTTCTTCATGACCTAGAGTACCTGGGCTGTGACCTTCAGGAACATGTTTTAGTCCCTCTTCTTTTGTGACACAAGAAGTCTAATGTAGGATGGAGTTAACTAATTGCTCTTCTCTCAGGTCAGTTAAAGCTCTGGTTAAATATTCCCTCTTGAGGGGTGGTCTTTGTTATGAAGAACATAATCCTCTGAATATATTTCAGAATGGCTATTTTCCCCTTTCCCATGCCAGAAGCAGTAGGGAATTTTTCTCTGATTTTCACTGAGAGTATCTGGTGAAGTTTCTGGAGGTAAAACGAACAAAACTGGGCATGCATGTTGAGGCGGGGGTCTCTCATGCCTGCGATACAGGGTTTTCAACTCAGAAGCTAGCCCACATTAAAGAAAAAAAAGGAAGCTAGCCCACATTCAACTTCAAGCAATTCAGCAATTGCTATTGAAACATTTCTACCAGTTACTATCTTTAGCAGCCTCTGTTCCTGTTAAACTGATATATCTGTATTCACATGTCTCTCTAGATTTCAGAGCAGTGATTTCTATCCTATTACCTAACTTCTCCCATGGTTCTGAAAAGATTTGTTGGCCATTTCTTCAGCAATTTTCCTGTTGTGAAATTGGAATTGACAACTTCCAAATTCTTTATAGGCCCAAATGGAAATTGTAGATGGTTTTGTCTAAATTGATTTTGGTTTTGATTTTTAACTTAATTCCTTAATGTTCATGGAAAACAGAATTATTTTTTGGCCCAATATAATGCCAATTTTTAGTAAATATTCCCTTTGAATTTGCAAAGAATATGTATCCCACAGCTTTTGGTGTATTATTTCATATATGTCAATATGATTGTGTGTTTTGTTCAAATCATTTATATGCTTACTAAAATTCATATTCTTTTCAAAGCAAAGAGAAGCTCTTCCTATAGATTTTAGGTATTCTGGGGCATTTGTTTTTCTACAAATAAGTAAATCTTTAATTATTTTGCTTCATGTATTTACAGACTATATCATAAGTTAGACATCAGCTTAAAGAGTTGTCTTTCCATCAGGTTGTTATCATTTTGATGTCTCTATCATTGGTAGCATTTTTTACCTTAAAGTCTATTTATGTAATATGAATGTGGCCTCCAAGCTGTGTTTTGCTTACTGTTCATACAACATATTGTTTTCCATTCTTTCACATTTAATCTTTCTGTATTTATCTATATCCCTCAAAAAGATATATCATTGTGTATCTTTTATTTCCGGCCTCATAATCTTTTCCTTTAAATCAAAGCATATACATTATTTACATTAGACCTCATTACTGATATATTTAATTTTAAATTTTTGTTTACTGCTTCCTTTGTATCCATTTTATTATTGTTTTTGTTACTTTTTTGGATTGATTGTAATTTAAAAATAAATTTCCTCTTTTATTTGCTTTAGTGCAATCCAGATTTAAAACATGAATTCTTGACTTACCAAAGTCTAAAATAAATTTGAATGCATTATACATATTTATATACTCACCCTACTCCTGAGTTATCTGTAAGATTATTGTATACTTTATTTATATTTATAAATTTCATAATGCATAATTTTTAGTTTTGTCAATATTAATATTTATTCAGTGAGCTTCATTTTTTCATAATTTTCTACAGCCAAAAGAGTATTCATCTTTATTTATTTATTTATTTTAAGATTTTAGTTATTTATTTGACAGAGAGAGACACAATGACAGAGGGAGCACAAGCAGGGCAAGTGGGAGAGGGAGAAGCAGACTCCCTGCTGAGCAGGGAGCCCGATGGGGGATCCATCCTGGTACTCCAGGATCATGACCTGAGCCAAAGGCAGACGCCCAACAACTGAGCCACCCAGGCGCCCAGAGTATTCATTTTTATTCTACTACTATTGGAAGTACATATTTTTGTTTGCCTGAAATTGTCCTTTTAAAATCTTTTTTCCTTGAGTTATTTTCACTTATTTATAGAATTCAACACATCCAAGAAACTATTAAATTGTTTTCTGACTCCCATTGTTTTGGTTAACATGTTAAAATTGTGTATGTTTAATATTTTTAGTTTAATCCATGTGGATTTCAGAATTTTTAATGGAGATATTTTTCCAGAAGATTGACCAATTATTTCATTTTTTCCACTTTATTCTTTTCTCTACTGCTTTGATATGCCTTCTTTATCATATATTGACTTCTTTGTATCATATCATATATTAACTTCTTTATGTATTTGGATATTTTTCTGAGTTTACTTTCACATTGAGTTGCTGTCTGTTCATGCATTGATTTTAATTTATGTAATATATCATTCTAGAAAACTTTAAATTTGTATCACTAGTCCTGACAGTAGCACTCTTTTAAAACTATTTCCCAGGTTACTCTTACATGGTCTACTTACCATGTAAATTTTATCATTTTTGCCTTTTTGAAAAATCTTGTAGGTATACTTAATGAAAAAAATAAAGTTTGTCATATTTTCTAACACTTGAATTTATTTTATTTCTTATTAAAGTTTTCAATTTTTTTTAAATAAGGTATCTTATACTTTTCAATAGAGTATAAGATGACATGCAACTGGGGATTGGTATTCTCCACCAATGTTGCCTGGTTATTCTTAAATCTTAGTATATAACTTAATCATCACTCCACTTGTCAATTCCTTTGTTAAGATTTTTTCCCCTCCCATATATTTTTTATCTCATGTTTCATTTTGTTGTTCTTGATATTGTTGCTCTTATTGTTGCTATTGTTTGGTTGTTTGCTACTTGGCTACCATCTCTTTTTGTGGAGCATAGCACCCATGTTTTTTAGTCCTTAGAAAAAGTGCATGGGAATAATATTTTTAACATTCAAAAACTGGAGAAGAGTTTATTCTACTCTTACCTTTGATGAATAATTTTCTATACATATATCCCTGACTAAACATAATCCCCCTCCCAAGTATTTTCAGAGCATTGCTCCTTTGTTAACATTTTCTTCTTACTACTCCTTGTGTATTTATTTATTTTGGTGCCATTCTTATCAGTACAACCCATTACGCCTTCCTCAGCCATACTTGGTGTCACCAAGGCTATATTGTTTTTGGTTCATTCTCTCCAGAGAGCAACTCCTAACCTTCTGCTAAAGTAAGGAAATTTACTTGATAGAGACCCAAGAGGGCCTAAGGGCTTCATAAAATTGCTTTCAACCACTTGTCTTCCCTCAGTCCCACTCTGTGCTTTCAATTCAGCAATACATATTCTCAGTGCCTGGCTTTATTGCATTAATCAGCTTGCTTCATGGTGACTTTCTCCCTTCACTTATTTTTGTTGTAGTCACTAATTTTATGCCTTTTCTATTATTAATCATTATATTAAAAAGGATCCATGAGGGGTGCCTGGGTGGCTCAGTAGGGTTAAGCATCTGCCTTCAGCTTAGGTCATGATCTCTAGGTCCTGGGATCGAGGCCCACATTGGGCTGCCTGCTCCGTGGGGAGTCTGCTTCTCCCTCTCCCTCTTCTCCTCCCCCCCTGCGTGTGCTCTCTCTTTCCCTCAAATAAATAAGTAAATAAATCTTTAAAAAATAGTGTATGCCAATCTCCTTAAAAATTGCCTGTTTGGGGGCGCCTGGGTGGCTCAGTCGGTTAAGCATCTGCCTTCGGCTCAGGTCATGATCTGGGGTCCTGGGATCGAGCCCCGCATCAGGCTCCCTGCTCAGCAGGAGGCCTGCTTCTCCCTCTCCCACTCCCCCTACTTGTGTTCCCTCTCTCTCTGTGTCTCTCTCTATTAAATAAATAAATAAAATCTTTAAAAAAAAGTGCCTATTTGAAGATACATAGTAAGTGTGCCATAGATGTTTGATGAATGAAAGAATGAATAAATGAATATGACATTTTGTATATTTAAGATTTGGGTTACTGAAAAGATATAACAAAAGATTAGCATTGGCACAGGTCACATTAGTTGTAAGCATCTTGGTACAAGTTAGGCACTTAATAAAATGTTGATTTAATAGAGGTAGAAAGAATTTCAGTTGTCACTCCAGATGGAATTTTCTGTAATATACACCCATTTTTCTAATAAGCAAAGCCCATGAGTATCAGAAATTGTGTTATGTGTTCAGAGTATTAACTATGTGATACTAATCCTTTAAGTTATTTTTCAAAACACCCCAGATGAGTTTCAATTAGTAAATAGTTATTTCCCTTAGCAAAATACAAAATCTTGAACTATGATCTTGTTACAACTTTAGTGGTTTTTTGTTTTTGTTTTTTGTTTGTTTAAGATTATTTATTTCTTTATTTGACACAGAGAGAGCACACACAAGCAGTGGGAGAGGCAGAGGGAGAGGGAGAAGCAGGCTCCTTGCTGAGCAAGTGGCCTGATGCAGGGCTTGATCCCAGGTCCCTGGGATCATGACCTGAGCCAAAGGCAGACACTTAGCACAACTTTAGTTTTTAATGTTTTGGTAGTTTTTTTTCTTTCTTTCTTTCTTTCTTTCTTTCTTTCTTTCTTTCTTTCTTTCTTTCTTTTTTTTTTTGAAAGAGTGTGTGTGTGAGTGCCCATGAGCATGGTATGTGATGGGGAGAGGGGCAGAGGAAGAGGGAGAGAGAGAATCTTAAGTGGGTTCCACTTAAGATGGGTTCCAGTGTGGAGCCCAGCAGGGGGTTCGATCTCCCAAACCTGAGATCATGACCTGAGCCGACTTAATAGTTGGTCGCTTAATGGCCTGAGCCACCGAGGCACCCCACTTTGTCTTTTTAAGTATCCCAGGGCAACATGAGTTCTTGCTATATGAGCCCAGATGCATAATTCGTTCTTAGATACCATTTTTCTTCTCTTTAGAAGAATCAATATCCTGCTGTTATACTATTTGTGAACTTTTACACAGTATTGTATATTTATTGTTTAAAAATATGTCAAAAGAAAAGTCCCTCAAAGGGCTAGGAAAGAAAAATTGAAAGCTTTAAAACATCAAAGTAAAATGCATATTTCATGTCATAGTGGTAAGTGCTGCATTATATTAGCAATTTAGCTATAGGATCAGTGACTTTTCTGTCCTTTATTGAATTTCTAATATCATAAGAAAGTTACTAATGTGATAAAAGTCTTAAAGTATTACTGACTTTCTATCATGCTCTTGAAGTGAATTTTTATAGCATTAGCAAAAACAGAGTTTCAGAATACCATATAAACTGACCAAAATGATAATAAAAAAGCTAAAAAAATCAATAATACAGTTTATTCAGCTGATCTATTTGAAGCTTCTCATATTTCATTTTCAGATCTTTCTCTTTTAGTGACTCCTGCTCATTGATAAGAGTAAAGTTGCAAAATCCCAACTTCCTCTGAAACAACATCTAGCTTTTAATAGATTGTCTTGCTAAGAACAGACTGAAAATTGCTGGTAGTATTATTTACAGAAAAAAATGGTAACAAAGTACTTGCAACACAATAAATTTTACTATCAACTTTAAAAAATCTTCAGCGAAAATAAAGTGCAATGACTGAATCACACTCTAAATGTTATCAGTTGTGGTTCTGATTATTTTTTTTCTATTTTAGGTCTTGTACATATACAATGTTTCACTTGTGACAGACAGAGTATCATGTATTAGGGGAGTTACTTTCATTTTCTGTAAACATAATACTGAATATGCAAAATAAGAAAAAACAAGAAAAATTTTACTTTTCTCCACTTCTAAAGAGACTAAAGTAATTGTTATTCTTTAGCACCCATTCAGTTTTACTAATGTAAAGTCATTACAGTTGTTTGTAATTGAAATGCAACATAAACTAACTACAAAAACAGATTTTAAAAATATACACATATTAAAACTAGTTTTTACAGGTTAACTTTTCCTTAGAAGCAATTCTGTATTATTTGACAAAAAGAAATCCTTAAAATTTGCTTGCTTATTGAGGATTTTTATACTATCTTGTAAAATAGCTACTTTGGATTACTTACTGATTAGTGCTACTTGTTCAAACATTTTCTAGTATACTCCATGTGTAATTAAATGCCAAAAATGCAATTTGGAAGATAAAATTTTAAAAGTGTTAATCATTAAATAAAACATTTGGTTCTGTAAATTTTGAAAAAGTCACAGAAATGATTAATGCTCCCATATTTGGTTTCTGTAATAGATCACAAGTGGAAATTGGTGATGTTAGCAAAATAACTAAAAAGAGTTATTTTTTTAAATCCCTTGCTTATTTCACATTTCTTCCCAGATAGGTATACATCATTGATTTTTAAGCTTTTATGAAATTGATTCTTAATATATTTATTTGTGTTCCGTGTATATTCTCCTTATACTGTGTATCTTTTAACAACTGTATTAGAACTTTATAGTTTCCCACAATTTTTTACTGTTTAGTAGTCTGTATTTGAGTAAAAGAATGAGGACAATGAAGACTGTTAAAATCTACTTTGTAACAACTCTTGAATCAAGGACTTACACATCATTCCGCTCTATCTCTGTGTTCCTTTAAACCTTTGTATAGTGCTCACAGTGAGCCCGTAACCATAGTGTTATGCACATTTGTTTTCCTGACTAGAATGTAAGTTATCTGTGGGAAAGTCATATGTAAGTCATATAGACCATGACACTTAAAGCATAGTCCAATATGACCCAGGAAATACAGAACCAATTTAAAGCACATCTCAAAAAAGTCTTTTGAATTAATCTGCTCATTTATTGCCTAAGATCAGTGTTTACTGGGAAAACTGAGGTCTTACTGATTTTAGTCTTCCATAATTTATTCATAGGTTTGTTTATTTGATGAGACAAAAGTTGTAGTGGCACATAAGCATACTATTACAAAGATGAAATTCCAAATAATAACATGCCAATCACTTCCAGCCAAAGACCAGCTTGAATACACCTATAGTTTAACAAGTTGAATTGATTTTGTGCTGCAGCAAAGAAGACACTCCTTGGGGAACCATGGGAAGTCCCAGTAAGAGTGTGTTAGATGACTTGAGGGAGGGCTTAAGAAGGTAGGGATTTGTTACAGATTGTATGCTATCAAGAATTAAGGTAAATCTATGCTTGGGTATTTTTAAATATTGGGAGGGATGACTAGACAGAGGGTAAAGATGTAATTTATTAACAACCAGCAGTGGGAGATGTTTATTTTGTGATGGAAATGTTTCTTTTTGTTTGTGTTCAGACATGATTACTTAGTGGTCTTGTTTTTGTTTTGATCCACCATGGTCAGAGTAACCATGTCTGATGTTGATGTTCTTTGAAATCTTTAAGTTCAAGAGAACATTCAGATTTAACTGAGTGCCAGGCTGGTTCATGGTTAACACCAAAGCCTGGCCGACATTACCAGGAGAACTCCTGGATGTCAAAGATCACTTTTCTCTTTCTCAATTATTAGTATATCATTTAAATATATGTACCAGCAAGTAAAAAATTCATTAAATCTATTTGGACTTTGTATTAGAAAATATGCATTGGAGAGACTGCCTTAAGAAGTTTTTGTAACTGTTAATTGTTTTTTTCCTCAAAATTTTGTATAATAATCATTTTTTCAAAGTAACCTAGTGAATCAATAGAAGTAAAGAATCAAATATAAATAATTATTTTGCATGGGAGCTTAGTCCCCATTTATGTAGAATGAACCAACTTTGATCTCTATTTCACTAAAATTATGTCATTGTTTCTAACAGCAATAACAAAATGCTAATGTACAGAAAACAGCTTTCTGTATTTCCGAATGAAGCTGATTATATACTCTTTAATATTATCCCATGAATTGATGCCAGACATTTTGGGCAGTTTTTAGGTGTATTTTGGATGTTCTTTTAATTGAATCTTCCAGAGGAGAACCAGATTTTAGCTTCATCAATGTGTGGATCAACCATTGCCCCTCTTGGAAAAATTGCATTATAGATACAGAAAAATCATTATGAGCTTGTAATTGTCAATTTAAATATTATTAGTTGTGTTAATTATAAGTAAATGTTTGACAAACCAAGTTCAGGCACGGACTCCCGTGTGGAGGCTTGGCAGTCTCTGCATGAGTATTCCATCACTGCAGTCCTGTTTTGGAAAAACAGATTAAAATTTCATGAATGTGAAATTTAAAACCATATTCCTAGAGCTCTCAGTGAAGTATCTTTTAACTAATTTAATAAAAATGCTCCTTCTTATGGGCCTGAGGAGTAAAGTCCCAGAAACTGATAAGAGACTCTGCCTAAAGGCAGAAGAAAAGATTGAGCCTTAGTGAGATTATCATTTCCACAAGTTTAGCCTCACAACTGCATCAGAGAACCAATAGTAATTTTATTTGCTTTGTAAATCTAGAAAGAGGACTGAGCCATTGTACAGGGTAGAAGGCAATGATTACCATGCAGCCCAGGTGCCTTGAAGTGCCTCATTCCATCTCAGCAAGAGAGTAGGCTTCTCGGTGATTTTTGTCATCCTTTCTGGCCAACCTCCCACCCTGCAATATTGTCAAGTAGGATTGAAACAAAAGTGTTCCGACACAAGAGAGGATTTATGGCTGATGTTGAATGGAAAAAATTAATTGGGTATTTTCTATGTAAGGGCACTGCTGCAATTGCTAACTGTATTCTGGTCACAGAAGAAGCCGTGTGTCTAGGAACATGATGATATAGCCCCTATTACTGGTCAATTAAGAGATAACAACAGTGTGGCAGTAATTTGCCTCTCCATCTGCAGCAATCTGTAACTAACTTTAAAAGCCACTTATCCTAGGAAGACAACCCTAAAATAAACCTCAGAATTAAGAATAATATATAACCAGCAAAGGAAGATTTCAGGCAAGGGTTGCTGAGCAGCAAAATCAATCTGACATCATTATACATTATTTTGTATGTTCTAAATATCTTTTCTATTTCATATAGAGGTTGAAGATAAATCTTGCCTTAAATCTATGGAAAACAATGGGAAAATTATCTTTTTGCAAATAATAGAACATTTGAAATAATTTGTATTTTATTATTCCTAAGAAAAATTTCAGATTTGTAGAGAACATAAACATGTTGATTTCCCAGGTTTATCCTATGTTAAAACATATACACAAACAAAAAAGAAATTGAGGCACTAATTTTCAATGAGATTTAACCATGTCTCTCTATTATATCACTAGAAAATTTCTAGATTTCTAGAGGACATTACTGGGTATCATTTTTCTCATATTAGCTTGTAAAGTGAATTTCTTACCAGTTTAATGACAAAAGAACCGACTGATGTACATATATTCATCTACTTAGGCTTTATGTGAAGGTACTATGTTTATTTCTATTTTATAAATAAGGAAACTCATCAATAAGAATGGTTAAATTACTTGCCAAAGATCATATAATTAGTATTTAAATATACTACAATCTTTGTACACAACAATCCAGTAAGAATAGTTCCAAAAATGTAGTCACCCAGTTAACACCTGATAACTATGTAGCTAATCTCCTTAACAAATTTATATATGAATCATAAATTCCCAGTTGACACAAGATAATTATGTCCCTAACAAATGTGAATAATAAATATTGAAAAGGTTTTCAATCAAAGTGAATTATGAAGAACATCACAAATTTGTGTACGGTGATTTTTCATTTATTTGGTTGAGAGTGTAGGGAGTAGTGTTAGTAAATAATGGGTTATCAGGAGGTTAACACAATAGTGTTTAATAACAATAAGATCAGAGTAGTATCTTATTTCTTTAGACTATGATACAGAAATGTGAAATGAAAGAATTACATTAGAAACTTATTTGAATTCGGTGTAGTTGGTTTTTTTGGAAGCGACAGAACAGAATACTCATCTTCCTCTCCCCTTGATCATCTTAAAAGCCAAACACTCTCCCCTTAAAAAAAAAAAGTTGACTTTATGTGCTAGAACTGATACCCTATATTTCATAAGACATGCTGTGTGGTTACATGTTTTCTTGCTTCTCTCAATATAAATTTCCAAGTATGCCATAAATATAAAAACCATTTTCAGAGTAAAAGTAACTAGTCATGATCTTCCTTCTTTAAATGTCTTATGGATTCTAAAAGACTTTTTTCTTAAGTTTTAGCAAAATTGCCATATTCATTTCAACCAAAATACTACATGCTATTGAAGCTTGACACCCAGAATTTCTTTGCTAAAAATATTTGTTTGAACACTGACAACTATTAAAAGGTAAGAGAAAAAGAACATTTAATAACATCGTATAATCCTATCAAAATCTTCAACAAAATAACATACTCTTCTCTTTTGCTATTTTCTATCAGATTTGTACATTTTACTTCACTTTAATGGTTGACAAATGCTCAGTAAATTTCTCTGTAGGAAATTTATTTTCAAACTTCAAATTTACATTTGACATTTAAAACTATCATTACAATTCTCACCATTGATGCATATCATAAGTTACTCTATTTTATTTACTGTAGCTTCATGCATATAAGAACACACTGTTAAATTTAAAATATCAAGTTTACAATTTTTCCCTCTCATCAGGTGAACTATTTAAGCAAAACTCCCTGTCAACAGTATGTGATACATAAATTTGAAGAAAATATTTTTCAGTTAAATTACTATGGGATTATATGTTTCAATTTAACATTTCAAAATATTTGCAATCTTTTCTAAAGTTCTGGTTTCATTTGAGACATAGTTTTGGTTTTCATTTGAGATGAGAAACAGTAATTATTTTTGTTCGGAGGTAATTTTTTTTGGAAGTAAATAACAGTTTGCTAATGCTAAAAATTGCCTCTGGAAATTGACACAAAAACAACTTGAACAGCAGCAGAGAGAAGAGAGTGCTTGATATTAATGGCCAGTGACAGTCATTTTTAAGGGAACTTCTTGTATATATAGAAAAGGAAAAATAATCACTATACTATCAATGATCACAGTTTGATAGGTGTTCTTTTGGCCAGTCCATAGTAAATTGTATGTACTAAATATTCTATCAACATTTGCAAAATTAAATTGATATTATTATCTAATCTGTACTCCACCCCCCCACCCCCAACTATTTTGACTAGGGTTTCCAAAATATATAAAGGGCTTCTTTCATTAGATCAGGCATATTTTGAACAGACATGTTCAAGGTCTTGAGATATGCTTAGCATCTGTGGATACTTTGTCATCATTTAGACTGTTGTCTTTCTCCCAGAAGAGTTTGATCTATACTGAAGATCATTCCTGTGCATATAGCTTGAAGAATAATCTGTCAGATCTCCCATGTCAGGAAGTGATTAATTCTTAACCAAAAGAATGAAAGGTTTGCCAAAAATGTAAAACAATATTCAACCATCTTAATAAAATAATGCAGTACTAATAACATTTTTATACACTAAATCAGTTGCTTAAAGCTGTATGTGTATATCATAGCAAAAGAAAAGGGTGTGTGTGTGTGTAACTTACTTGTGACTCAGGTAAGCAATTCCTAAGAATGCTCTTAAGATCAATACAATATGTACTAAGATATGAACTTAAAGAGAACTATCACATGTAGTTAAATTTATGTTTTCATTTAAAGGTAGATTATATTTGAGTTGCTTAGAGTTGAATGTTAGGTCTGGGGCAAATTATTTCATCTCTCAAATTGCATCCAAAAATTTATATTGACTACCTTTTTTTAAAGATTTTTTATTTATTTGAGAGAGAGAGAGAGAGAGACAGTGTGTGTGAGGGAGAGAGAGCACTAGCAGCGGGTAAGGGCAGAGGGAGAGGGAGAAGCTGACTCCCACTGAGCAGGGAGCCCAATACGGGACTTGATCCTAGGACCTCGAAACCATGACCCGAGCCGAAGGCAGATGCCTAACCAACTGAACTACCCAGGTGCCCAATTGACTACCGTTTTTAAAAATCACTATAGATGAGTGGAAGTGATGTTTTGTGAAATAACAGAAAGCATTGATTGCAGCAATAAGAAATCATAATTGTGCTCTCGTGAGGATAAACATCAAGTTCAATTTCACTGAAAAATCAGGAATCACAACTAAGGAAATTAATGTTCCACCATGAAACCTTCACCAAACTACCTACACATACATAAGAGTCACACAAGATACATTTGAACAAATATGGATGAATATATCTTGTCAAAAAGTATTAATTGTTTCCCATCTGAAGGAAAGACCTGACAAAAATACCAGGAGGATCTTTTGAAATTCAGAAAAGGGAAAGCTTTTTAAAGTTTTTTTCAGAAATGGGGCCTTGAACACTGGCAATTACTGCATTTACTTACTATATCAGTTGAATTTATACTTTATTATATATGCAATATATATGGAAACCTTATATATTCAAAGATACAGATAATTGTGCAAGACTATATTTTAAAGTAAATATTACTATTTGTGTGTATCTAAACATGTATATGTAGTTATGTGTGTATATATGTGTTTGTGTGTGTGAGTGCATATATCCTGGTTTCTTTGTAGAACTCAAGGTGAGAAATAAATTGTTTCTCCTGATAGTGACATATTTCCTACTAGTAGATAATAGGCTCTAAATATACTGAGTTTCTTTTTTGCCCTGAATGTTTGGATGCTTGCACAAAGGAAAGCCAAAAGCTACTATTTTATTCAACTTTTCATCTTCTGTGAAGGTCCTCAAAAAGGATTGTCAAAAACATTTCTTTCCTTTCTGTTTTACTTCATGTTTTTAGTGTTTCTTTTGCCTTTTAAATTAATAACTTTCTATTTATTCAAAATGCTTGTACTGCTTTGATGCTTTTTGGTAGATTGTCATATTGGATACAAGTATCATTCAATAAAATGTATTTCTTAATTAAAATAAGATTCAGAAATGTGATTTAAAGAAAATGAGAACTAGGCTCAGACTTAAACTATTATTAAATGTTTAGGATATGCAATTAATTTAGAAATAGAATACAGAAATATAATATTTGAAATAATGGTAATAAAAACAAAATACTAGAAATGCATTAGATTATTTTTACATTATGTAAGAACTTTAAGTCTACCAAAGGCAACACACATATGAGCAGCAAAAAAGATGAAATATTCAAAATGAAAAAGGAAACTTCTCAGGAGCATATGTTGAGTTTTCTCTTGGGTTTTCTGTCATTTCTATGCTTGAGTATTACTTTCTTACTTTAAACTTTAAACATTGACTCACTCCATAAAGGAGAGTTTCTAGACTTCAAAATATTTGAAAAGTTTAGAATTGGTATGTGAATATGTATTATATATAGGCATTATAATTATTTTTAAGTATTCTTTTTATTTTTGAGCATTTTCTGTGTTCAATCTAGTTGCTTTCTGCTATTACCCCAAATTTGTAGCTTTATAATTATTCTTTCGAGCATGCCATGGTTTCATAGGAAAACTGTATCAAATGACTTCGGAATATTTAATGTAGCCATTCTTAACCTCCTAAATGAAGTTTTAATGCTTTTGTACATACAAAAATTCAAGAACAGAAATTAACCTATGTCTGAAAATTAAAGAAAGCAATGATAACTTAATATGCTGTGACTTAAAGAAAAGACAATGAAAAATAATCAAGGTCTTTTCATAAATTTTTAGTGATTCATAACATTTCTCTTTGCAGAAAACAGGCCATGTTACCCAAGGTTGTCTTGTAAAACATGGGTCTAGGACTGAACACTTCCAATTTAGTATAGGGCTGTACTCTACTTTCCTTTATGATAAAATGAATTCTTGAAAATAAAACAGAATATAATCATTGCTTATGAAGCCAAATGTTTAAATACAATTTGGAATAGGAAAATAATTCAGTCATATCATCATAATTAAATTAAATTTGCCTAAGAGACAATACATTTTACTTGTTATGTATGTCACCGGACTGCCATGATATTGTTTAAAAAGAAACTCTACAAAAATGAGACAGAGCATGATGCTTTTAAAGTATTTATGATGGAAGTCAACATTCATCACAAAGTGAATATCTCCATCTTATAAGCATCGATATATTTTAGAAGATTTCAGTTTTTGAACTTCGATCTCCAAAATGATCATAACGCTATCCTTAATCTAGACTGGATAAACCAACCTTTACACAAATTATTTATAGTTCTAGTATTTTTTAAACCTCTTAATGCTTTTATTTTAAAAAATTTGGAGGGACAACTGAGTTTCCCTCTGAAGAAATGGGGAAAAAAATGTGTTAGGTGTTCCAACTCCTCTCCCTCCCCCGACAGCCAAATAAAACTCAGGCTCAGGGCATTTCCATTGTCTCTGAAATCTTGAAATCATTATCTGTTTTTTGTCATATTGGATACAATTATCATTCAATAAAATGTTATTACTTAAAAGACATGACATCAAGTGTTAATGTTGGGCAATGGAACGGAGTGGGGCGCAGAAACCCGCCACGCGCAGCAAGACTGCGTTGGGACGTCTCCCGGCTTCTGCGAGGGGAACGCCAGGGCTTGTTGCTCGGGTGGGCGGATCCTCGGGTGCGCGGGCGCGGGGGCTGCTGGGACGGCGTCTACAAGTAGCTCGCGAAGTTTGCCCGACCGGCTTTCCTTCTTTACGGACTTTCGAGGTGCGCGTCTCGGCGGGCCTGCCTCCACCTTGTCAAGGCGGCTGGCGTTGTCCAAGGGGTAGCCAGGCAGGATTTGGCAGTGGTCAGACATGTACCCAGGGAAGCTTGACTGCCTCTGTGGGACATCAGTTCAGCGGTGAGGCCAAAGCACTCCTTAAAGGGCAAGGTAGGCCTTCAAGGCAAACCAGGGCGCGCCTGCCACCGGGGACTCCTCAAAGACACAGTTCTGCTTCCTTGAGGACACAGTAGATGTCACTAGCTCCATGCCCCTGACGCTGGATTTCCATAAGGTAGGTGGGCTCCATGAGCCTGGGTTCGGCTGTCAGCACGCAGGTGTGGAGGCAGAGCAGGGCCGTGGGGAGGATGATCAGCATGATATCTGCGTGCAGGGTCTCCTTGTGGAAGAGCGTGCGGTGCTTGTCTTCCTTGTGCAGTGCTCCACTTTGTGTGCTGTTCCTGCGAGGCATGACCTTGATGGGCTCCTATTACAACCCATCATAAGGGTTGTTCTCTGGATGGGTTTCCAGTACAGATCCTCCTTCTTCCAGGTCACGTAGTTTGGGCCTATATTGTGGTGATTGTTTTGCAATATATCCAAATATGGAATCATTATGAACTTGTCCAACCTTGGGCAGCCTTTGCTCAGGGACGTGCCAGTGATTTCATATTTGTGTGGGTCAGACAGCTGTTGTGGTCAGTCTGATCCCAAAAATGGGAAAATAAGTTGTCGCAGTTGTCCCACGGATGGTCTTTAGTCCTGTTTTATAAGTAGTACTAATTAAAATGCCAAAATCGAGGACTTCCAGAGAGTTCATGAGAATATGACTCAGAGAAGGGGCCACTCTTCCACTCCGGTTCATTTAATATGGATTTTAGCCATTCTAGTAAGTGAACAGTAGTGACTCGTTTTAATTTGCATTGCTTAATTTAATTTGCATTGTTGTTTCATGTACATTTTTGCCCTCCGTATGGCATGTTTGGTGAGGTGTTTATTAAGAACTTTGGCCCATTTTTAAAAATCAGGTTATTTGTTTTCTTACTGTTGAGTTTTAAGAGTTCTTTGCATATTTTGGATAATAGTGCTTTATCAGATGGGTCTTTTGAAAAACGTTTTCTCCCAGTCTGTGGCTTGTTGTCTCATTGTCTTGATATTATCTTTCACAGAAGTTTTTAATTTTAATGAAGTCCAGATTATCAATTATTTCCTTCACAGATTCTGCCTTTTTTCCCGTCTAAAATGGCATCATCATTCCCAAGGTCATCTAAGTTTTCTCCTTTGTGTTCTTCTGGATGTTTTATAATTTTGCATTTTACATTTAGTTGATGTCCATTTTGAGTGAATTTTTACAAAGGTTGTAAGGCCTATGTCTAGATTCATTTTTGTGTGTGTGAATGTCCAGTTGTTACAGCACCATTTGTTGAAAATAATGCCTCTGTCAAAAATAAATTCACTATATTTATGGGGGTTTATTTGTGGACTCCCTAATTATTTGTCTATTTTTTCACCAATACCACACTGTCTTGATTGTTATAGCCCTAATTATTTGTCTATTCTTTCACTGTCTTGATTGTTACAGCTTTATAATAAGTCTTGAAGTGGAGTAGAGTCAGTCCTCCAACATGATTTTTCTCTTTAAATATTGTATTGACTGTTCTGGATCTTTTGCCTCTCTATATAAACTTTAGAATCACTTTGAAGATACCTACCAAATAACTTTCTGGGACTTAGGGGACTGCATTAAATCTATAGATCAAGTTGGGAAAAACTGACATCTTTACAATATTGGGTCTTCCTATCCAGGAACATGAATATCTCCCCATTTACTTACTTCTTTTATGTATTCATTCAATAGAGTTTTCTTTTTTTCCTTATATAGCTCTTGCAAATATTTTGTGAGATTTATTCTGAAGTACTTCATTTTAGTGGGTGCTAATGTAAGTGGTATTGTGTTTTTAATTTTAAATTTCACTTTCTAAGTGCTGGCCTATAGGAAAGCAGTCAACTTTGTATATTAACCTGTATCCTGCTACCTTAATATAATCACTTCATAGTTGCAAAAATTTTTTTGTCCATTCTCTCAGATACTCTACATATACAATCATGTCTTCTGTGAACAGAGACAGTTTTATTTACTACTTCCCAATCCATATGCTTGTTAAAATAAATAAATTCAGCTAAGTTGTAAATATAAGATCAACATACAAAAATCAATTGCATTTTAATACCCTAGCAAAGAACAATTTGAAAATGAAATTAGTAAAACAATTCAACTTACAATGGTGTAAAAACAGTAAATAATTTGTAATAAGTTTAACCAAGAAAGTGTAAGATTTGTACTCCAAAATCAAAACATGGTTGACAGAAATTAAAGATGGCCTAAATATATGGAAACACCAACCAGGTTTATGTATTAAAGGATTTAATACTGTTAAGAAGACAGTACTTCCCAGTGTAGTTCAGTGCAATCCTTATCAAAATTTTAACTGCCTTTTTTGAAGAAAAGAATAAACTGATCCTAAAATTCATATGGCATTGCAAGAGACTCAGAATAGTTACAACAGTCTTGAAAAAAAGAATAACAAACTTGGAGGGAGAACACTTCCCAATTTTAAAACTACTGTGGATCTTCAGTATCCCAAGTAATGTGATTGTGGTATAAAGATAGTATACAGAATAATAGAATAGACTTGAAAGTCCAGCACTAAGCCTGGTCATCTTTGGTACCGTTGGTTTTTGACAAAGATGCCAAGACCATTCATAGGATTGTAGGAAAACTACAAATGAATGTGGTTACCCATACAAAAGAATGAAGTTGGGATATGGTAAATTTTCATGACCTTGGATTTGGCAGTAGGATTTTATATATGATACTAAAAATATAAGCAACAGAAGCAGCAAAAAAGAGAAATTAGACTTCAGTGAAAAAAAATTACATCAATGTATGCTATCAAAAAAGTGAAAAATCAGCCTATGGAATTGGATAAAATATTTGTAAATCATATATCTGATAAGGGTCTAATAACCAGAATATATTAAGAATACTTTTCCTTGCATAATAAAAAGACAAACAACCCAATTTTAAAAATGGACAAAAGACTAGAATAGACATTTCTCCAAAGAGGATATATGTTTCTTGGCCAATAAGTGCAAGAAAGTTATGCTCAACCTCATTATTCATTAAGGAAATGCAAATCAAAAACAATGAGATTCTACTTCCCACCTGCTGGGATGGCTATAATAATTTAAAGTGCCAAATAAAAACAAAACAAAACAGAACGTGTGTTGGCAAAGATGTGGAGAAATTTGAATTCTTATGGTTTAGTGGTAGTAACAAAGTATGGTTCAGCAGTTATGGAAACCAGTTTAGACGTTCCTCAAAAGTTAAACATAGAGTTACCATGTGACTCAGCAGTTTCTCTCCCATCCTTAAACCCAAGAGAGTCGAAAACGAGTGTCCAAACAAAAACTTGTATGCTAATGTTCTTATCAACACAATTCACAATAGCTAAAGGGTAGTAACAACCCAAAGGTACAACAACTAACGAGCAGATAAACAATAGATAGTATCATAAAATGGAATATTATTCTGCCATAGAACGGACTGAAATAACTGATACATGCCACAACATGGATGAACCTTGAAAACATGATAAATAAAAAATCAGACACAAAAGGCTACATTTTATATGATTCCATTTATATAGAGTGCCCAGAATAGGCAAATACGTATAGACAGAAAAGAGATGAATGGTTTTAGGGGCTGGAAGGAGAAGGGAATGTGGAATGACTGATTAATGGATATTGAGTCTGTTTAGGGGCTAACAAAAATATTCTGGAATTAGATAATGTTGGCAGTTACACAATATTGTGAATATCCTAAAAGCCAATTTTTTTTTTTAAAGATTTTATTTGATAGAGAGAGACACAGTGAGAGAGGGAACACAAGGGGGGGGTGGGAGAGGGAGAAGCAGGCCTCCTGCCGAGCAGGGAGCCCGATGCAGGGATCATGACCTGAGCTGAAGGCAGATGCTTAACGACTGAGCCACCCAGGTGCCCCTAAAAGCCAATTAAATGTATATTTAAAAATAATTACACTGGTGAATTTTATGTTATGTTGATTGTATCTCAATAAAATAAACAAGCAGGTTTCAGGATCTAAAGAAAATGAAGTGTTCTCTGAAACAAATAATGCAATATATGTTAAGAGAAAAAAAAAGATAGCAGGAGGGGAAGAAAGAAGGGGGTAAATCAGGGAGGGAGATGAACCATGAGAGACGATGGACTCTGAAAAACAAACAGGGTTCTAGAGGGGAGGGGTGTGGGGGGATGGGTTGGCCTGGTGATGGGTATTGAAGAGGGCACATTCTGCGTAGAGCACTGGGTGTTATGCACAGACGATGAATCATGGAACACTACATCAAAAACTAATGATGTAATGTATGGTGATTAACATAATAAAAAATTTAAAGAAAAAATAAATAAAATAAACTATGGTAAAAAAAAAAGAAAATGAAGTGTTATTAATTTGAAAATGACCAGTATTTAACTTGCAGTCATATGGACTGAAGATAATTTGGATTTTAAAAAGTTAATGGACAATTTAACATGCTGTCAAGTAAAAAATACAGGCAAGCAAGAAGAGACTTTATTTAAAAAGACTATAGCAATAGGGAGAATACTCCAACTACAAGGACCACAAGATTGAAGGGGTAAATAAAGCTAGGAAGAACTGGTCATGGTTGGAGTTGGGTAGGCAGGTGGTGTTACTGAGTTACTAAACAGGCATTATTTTTCTTTAAGGACAGCATATTTTTAAAGGGTCTCTTGAGGTTGTTCTGTGTTCCAGTGCTTGCTTTAGCTCAAGTGTGGGCCAAAACCTGGGGCCTTTGGGAAGGAGAGAAGCTTGGTTTTGGTCACGTTCCTGGGTTTTTCATCCAGATTGGTCAAAGCTAATTAGTAATATGAAATATTGCAGGGGAAATATCTAATCAACAACAACAAAAAAGGATAATCTGTTATTTAATTTACTTATAGGTGTCTAAAACTTATACAGAACAAGAATATGCTCTTTTAAAATATGCCCCATCTCTTTGGTTTTATAATATGTCCAAATAAGAGCTCTATGCAGGAGTATTTGTTAAGCTGTTTTCTGCTACTGCAGCTACTGGAAGTCAATAAATGTATACTTCCTTAGGAAAGACTCTATAGTTCATATAATGCACTAATTCAAGGAGAACTTTCTTCCAGTTATTTCAAATTAATGAGGCTAGCTAAAAGCACTTGAAAGGATCATAAAATAATCAAAAGGTAGACAGCAGTTGAGATTAGTGGAGTTCACACATGTGCTAATGATGAATAATATTACAGACATTCACACATTAGGTAGAAAATGATGAGGACTTCAAACCATTTAAAGTGTTTTATTTATTTATTTATTTTTGTATGTCACTTAAGCTGTATTTATTATCAACTGATTTGCTAGTAGTATGCAGAGAGAAGGTCTTACAAGGTAACAGAAGCAGAATTCCTATAAAGCCAAGTAGCTTGAGCTTCATTGCTTTTCATTTCATGGCCCCTTCTAAGGCCCTGGGAGGAGCCCTGGGAATGGGTTCACGGGGCCATATGTTTTTATAAATTTTGTTGAAGTAAGATATTTTAACCATAGTTATTTAAAACCACTGTTTCTTTCCACTCTGACTTCCCCTCATTTTTATTTCCCCTTGTGTCATGGTTCACTCATGGCACCAAGAGATTTTTTTTTTTTTTGATCCAGCTAAGGGACCGTTAATTTTGGAATATATTCAGTTTGAATTTAAAAGGGTATAATTAGGGCGCCTGGGTGGCTCAGTTGGTTGAGCGACTGCCTTCGGCTCAGGTCGTGATCCTGGAGTCCCGGGATCAAGTCCCGCTTCGGGTTCCCTGCTTGGCGGGGAGTCCTCTTCTCCCTCTGACCCTCCCCTCTCTCATGTGCTCTCTCTCTCTCTCTCTCTCATTCTTTCTCTCAAATAAATAAATAAAATCTTTAAAAGAAAAAAAATAAAAGGGTATAATTATGTGGTTCACATTTCTTTTATATATGGCTAAGTTATTGTTAACTGCCCAGTGTAGGGATGGGTTCTAGAAATACTTCCGCAGCTTATAGTGTTGACTGCACAGCATTGCGCCAAGTCACAAAGGGCTAGGTGGTATTGTGGTATGGATATGTCCTGTGGTACCTGGCATGGGAAGAGTGGGAGGAGAACTGAATGGAGCCAGAAACTGGTCTGTGCAAAAAACTTCCCAGCATCAATTGTATAAAATTTGGTTTACACCAAATTTATCAACATCCAGTCAAAAGAGAGTTTCCTTCTTGCAGGGTATATAAGTATATGCTCCATATGATTTTTGATAAAACATCAAAAATTCATAAAATCTGGAGCTGTGCATATAGATATGTATGGTATCACATGTTTTAGGCATTCCAACTATTGATAATAAGAATAATAAAAATACGTTTTGAATAACTGTGCTAGAGGAAAGAACCATTCATCTTTCTCTTCTCTAAATAGAAAAAAATACTGTAAAATGTTGTCATATGAAGAATGAATCAAAGAGCATGCTGCTAAAAAGAAAAAGAGGAGTATATTATAGTAGTGTGAAAGGGAGTTGATTCATATATATATATTATGGTATTTATCAGCATGGTTTTAATTTATGGTGGTTTGCTGAATAATAATGGCTCTCAAAGATGTTTGGGTCCAAATACCTGGAACCTGTGAATATACCTGAAATCACAAAAGAGACTTTGTAGATGTAAATAGTTATGGATCTTCAGATAGGGACGCTAGCCTAGATTAACTGGTGGGACCTAAATCGTGAAGAATGTCCTCAAAGAGAGAGACAGAGTAAGAATAACACTGAAACAGAAGGCAGTGTGTCCATTCAGGTAAGTTACAATGCTATTGGCTTTGAGGAAGAAGGAAAGGGCCACAAGTAAAGGAAGGAATATAAGGATGCAGTTCAAGAAGCTGGAAAAGGAAAGAAAATAGATTTTTCCCTAGAGCCTTTAGAGGGTTCATGGCTCTCTTGACTTTATCATGAAACTAATTCTGGACTTCTGGTCTCCAGAACTGTAAAAGACTGAATTTGCATTGTTTTAAGCTACTAAATTTGTGGTAATTTGTTGCATTTGGCTTCACAAATTGATCTCACAAAAGCTTGCTCCAGTCCTGGGTAGAGTTGCACAGGTACTTTGAGAATATCTACCCATGTTCATTAATGTTGCCGATAAAGTCATTAATGTAAGTATATGTTCAATATCTTTTTAATGTCAGGAACAGTGCTAGTAATGATGGGGGGCAACACAGCCATAACTTAGACTGGTGCCTAGTGTTAAGTCCTGCAGAGGGTACTAGGACCACAAACTGATCTGATTAGTAGATATTCTGGCAGTAGGTGGCCCTATACTACCTTGGGCAAGCTTTAAGATTAATTCTGATCCTGAAAATATAGAAATTTGATTAAAAGTAATTACCATTCTGCCTTCTTTGATCTCATTAAATATTTCTTTGTTATTTTTAGACTCCTGAAAATATAGGAATGTAAAAAAGATAATGTAATATTAATAATTGTTTAGAGAAGTTTTTTTATAACATATTTTATTCCTTATAGGATATCAGAGGAAAAAAAGATGTAATATTGTAAAACAATCTGAATTCTTTGGAATGTGGAATTCAAGATTGAAAAAGGATTTTATAAATGGAGGAAGATATGAAAAATGTACTTAATTCTGAGACGAGAGTAATACCTTTACTTCTTGCTCTTGAACTATGCATTTAATTCTTAGTCAAAATAAGAATTCCTTATTTGTGTACTCATCTTTCTGAAAAGAGATAGTCTATTTCTTTCACTGTCACTCTCATCCTGTCTGTATTTCTCGCTGTTTTTCTACAGGGAAATGTAAGAGCAAGACCCTTTAGGCATAGAGAAATAGCACAATTTCTACTGGTCAGTGTTTAGAATTTCTATTTTATCATATAATTAGGACTACTTGACATTTTCTTGATGAAAAAAGGAAGGAAATAAATTAAAGCTAATGACACTAAAGGAGAATGATGTTTCACAAGTTAGTTTTTAATTTCTCTTTTATCAGAAGTACACTAATAAGCAAGCTTGAATAAGTTCTGTTATGATTGCTTTATCTCATGTTTCTCTTCCTAGGGGTAGTAATAGCAAAAGTGTGATTTGGTGAATTAAAAAATTTTAAGAATATTTATTGTCATATGTATACACACATAAATAAAAACAGTAGGGGTACCTGGCTGGCTCAGTCAGTAGAGCATGCGACTCTTGATCTCAGGGTTGTAAGTTTGAGCCCCACAATGGGCATAGAGATTACTTTAAAAACATAAAAAAAAAATGTTCTCAGTAAATACTTGTTTTTGTGTATGCTTATGTATGTATGTAATTAATACAGAAAATAGCTCTCTCAGAGGATGAGCAGTTGTTATATTCACCAAAATTTGCTTCATTCTTTGTTTTTAATCTCTAAGTGTCCCAATCTTTGAATTGACAGTAAATATTGAATTAAGATTTAATAAGATTTATTAAGGTATTGAAAGTAGGATCAACATGCTTTTGCTTTGTAATAGAAAAATATCTGCTGACTTAAAGAATTGCAAATGTTACCTTTTTAAAGCATTTTATAAATATTTCTACATGTTAAAGGGTGTGAATTTAGTTGCAACAAATAGCCTTAAATAATTTTAAATTAAATAGAAAGTTTAGGAGATAATGGCAATGTTTTGTTTTTCATGTTATGTGCTATTTAATAGTAACTCTTAGTGAGTTGACTATTAAGTTTTTCCTAAAATAGACCTGAGGCAGAGTAAGCTTAATTTTTTTATACTGGACTCTTGCAAATTGAACAACTATTAAAGCACACCCATGCAAAGAAAGAGGTCTGCTTTACTAAAAAACTAATTAAATGGAGATTCACTGTAAAAGCTTTTGTTAAGAGAATGAATGTGTGCATATAGTATATGAGGGTGTGTTGTGTGTATGTGTATGTCTGTATAAACTTGAGGCACTAAATAGAAGGGGAATTTCTTTTTTTAAAAAAATATTTCAGTGAAATTTCAGATATAAATATGAAAATTAGAACAATAAAACATTTAGAAGAAATCAGCGTCTTAGTCTTCTAGTAGGCAAATATTTTTTTTAGGCAATTATTTTTTAAATTGGTAACAAAATTCTAGTCAGAAAAAGTATGTAAATTGGACTATAATAAAAAAAAGCAAACTTCTTTTCTTTAAGGTACTCCATCATGGGAATGAAAAGGCAAAAAGGATGTAAATTCAGTTTATGAAAAGATATCCTACAAATCATTAAGGAAAAGACAATTGAATAGAAACTGGACAAAAGTCTTGACCACACAATTCACAAAAGAAAAATCAAAATGGCTAATTAACTTTTATAAAGGTAAACATATAAAACCTCATTATTTATCTTGGAGGTGCACATTAAAAATGCACTGTGGTACCACTGCACACTTAGCAGAAGAGAAAAACTTAAAAAGGTAGCATCCGGCATTGGTGAGGATGTGATACAGGTTACACCATGGAAGTGCAATTTGATAAAATCACTCAGAATTATTGAGAAGTTTCTCGTAAATTTAAACATGCATCTACCCTGTTACACAGCTATTCAACTTCTAGGTTTATTTCTAACAGTAGGTGTGCGCAAATATTCACCAAAAGACATTGGTCAGAATCTTTATAGCAACATTAATTACAATAGAAAAAAAATCTGGAAACCACCAAGTAACTAATCTGGAGTGGAATGGAATAATACCCAGCAATGAGAATAAATGATCTAAAACAGCAGATAACAATATGAATGAATTTCTCAAAAGATGTTATACACAAAAGAGAACTCTTCCATTGAAACAAAGTACAGAAGTAAGCTAAACCAATTGATAGTATTATAAATCAGGCTAGTAGTATTGGATAGGGTGTTGGGTAAGGGAATCTGAAATGGGTTCTTAATCTGTGTGCTGGTTACAACTGATAAGTTTGATTTGCAAACAGATTTATCAGGATTTGTACATATGTGCATTTGATTATACATATTTTTTACTTCAACAAAAAGTTTAAAAGTGTATCCCCTAAATCAATTCCTGGTTTCAATAAAGTGTAAGACTTGTGAAAACCACTAAAGGAATAAAATCTAATTTTTTCATTGCTCATTCCTATTTTTTTCTCTTTACTCCATATATTTAGCTGTAATTTCTTCGTACCCACGTCTTCCAGCTATGATACAATGTAAAAAGTTCAATCCAGACATGGAATTTCAAATTTGAAGAAAGAGAACTCGTAATCAAATACCTCTTCCCATAAGATTCCATCCCATATTGAAGTTAAGGGTTGACTTTTTTATTGGAACTCAACAAATGATGAGCACCTAGGACGTGTAAAGTAAATTAAAAAATACCAATTGTGAATGTCAGACTTGATTTTACTTGAAGGCATTTTTCTAGATTAGATCATCAGTTTTACATGATTTCTGTTTTGTTTTGTTTTTGTTTTTTTTTTTTCTTCACGCTGAGAAATGTGTATTGTTGTGAAACAAATGCTGAGCTCAGGAAACTCCTGCACACTGTCTAACTTCTAAGAAATGATTTTTGACACTGTTTTCTGGTCCAGTTATTTTGAAAATGTCTGGGTATGCTTTGAATTGATTATTATTTTAATTTTCCAGAAAGAGTGTAATTATTCAGGTGGGGCATAGAGAAGGTCACAAGCAACTCTACTATATCAATTTATCAATTTTTCTTTTTTTATGTTCTACAGAGTTTCAAATTTTTACATGAGGGAAGAGTCTCACCTATGTTAATGTAAAATGCATTGGTACTGGAGAGGAATAATTTGTATCCATATACAGTCACTCAGAGTTCAGAAGATTAGGCTGGCTCCTGCCCTTCTTTCCAATCAGGTGAATATGATAACTGTCTCCATATCCCAATCTGGCCCAGTTGGATTTTGGAGAATTGCTTTTTTTCCCAGATTTAATAGGAGCAGGTTATCTCTGCCTTTGGGTTTAAACACTCATATTCTTTTTGACCTTTGATTAATTCCTGATGACAGCTGGATGACCTGAAAGGTTCATGTACTGATATAAATGCCTAAATAACACAGAACGCTAAAATCCTACTGCTAACATCCATGGAACTCACCTGAGTGTTGATCCTTTTTACTGGAGATTTACAAACTGAATAATACAGTATGTTGAAAAAGACCTTTCTAGTGAATTAAACTGTACTTCGAAAGTAGTTGGACGTTGTGAACATTCAGCTATGTTTTGTCATTTTAAGTGCTTATGGAATGCCTTGGAAAGTGCACATTATTTTTCTACCTAAGTTATTTTTATTCTTGTTGTGCTTTAAAGTTTCATCCTATTATATGCCAGTGGAAAGAGGTTAACATTTATTGGCCCCTCCACTAGATGTCTTTTGACCCCTTGCCCTCCCTCCCTAAAACTCCTGTGACAGCTTGACCAGAACCCACAGTAGACTTAAAATGAGGGACAGACTAATTTGATTTCTGCTTCCTCTCTTTACCTGGAGGCAGTTCTCACCAGCCAGTCAAAACAAGGGTCATTTTGGAGTTGGGACATTCATTCCAGCAACTCAGTACTGTCACCTAAGAAAACTCAACCAGTCTTGCCTAAGGCTAGTAGAAGTGGCACTTTCTGTATTTATTTGAGGACAGTCAGATCTAGAAAAGAGAAATTCTTCAGGAATTTCTATAATTTTTAATGCATTCCTTCCTCCTGAAACGTTAGTCTCTCTTATGAAGTATATTTTTTGCAGTGTTCTTCTTTAAGTCTTTCTTTGCTTCTTAATCCCAAATTTTTGGCCAGAAGCATTACAACTTGTTAGCTTAACTCTTCTTTCATTTAGCCTTTACAATATGGAAACAGAGGTGAAAGTTTATGATAGGTGAATCAAATTCATCCTTTTATATTAAAAGTTAAATAGTCCATACTCTTTTGTCATTAATATATCCTAGTACATGGGCAGTGCTTTTTAGTTAGCAGTGGAGTTTTACATACAATTACATTCTCATTCTTACTCCCATAATATTTCTGGGAATTTTTCCAAGGCAGCTGTGATTATTTCTATTTTCAGTGAAAGAAAATGAACATCGTGTAATTGAAATGCTCTCTGATCCACCCTTGATTCCAGTGGGTGTTATTATTTTAACCATACCATTATAGATAGTTGGTATAGCTAACTGGCCCATCTTGGGAGTTCCTTAAGGGCTTTGACTGGGTCTTGTTGGGGGTAATATAGGATGTGACACATGATATGTGTTTTTGAATGAGTTCTAAATATAATAAACAGTTGGTTAAAGGTGCCGACTAGCAAATGGGAGAAGTATTACGTAAATTTGGTGATTCAGCTGTAAATTTTGAGCTCTTTTCACTAAAATATGTTGCTGCCTAACCCCATAATTAGGCAACAATTAGTTAAGACCTCTGCATTAAGTGGCAAATACTTTATATAACCTACATAGCCAAGTGCCAGTAGCAGTGAGATAAAGAGCAGGAAGATCCTTTGTAAAAATCTGTTTTGTCTTGATTTCTACTTCCCAGTTGAGCAGATCAACCATTCACTTCACTATTTTCATTTCTTTTAGTGGAAAACACTTGAAACTCTTCCTATTGTTACTGCCTTCTTAGATTTAAGTTGCATTGCATTTTAACTTTTCAGAAAATATGTCAAGAAAAAGTACTCTTTCTTATCATTAAAAATGAAAGATGTATACCACATGACTTGTAAGAATTTGGGGGCGAGAGCTTAAATGGATTGAAGGAGAGGCTCAAGGTGAATCCAGAATTAGGTGCCTTATTTTTGCCTATTTGTGAAGATAGTTCAGTGAGTAAACTAATTTTCTTCCCCCAAAAAAGTGAAAAAGAAAGAAAATGAGATAAAACAGTTGTTGACTAGCTTGAAAGAATAAAATATTGGTTGAATGAACTTTGAGATTAATGCTGAATTCATAAGAATTACAGATTTTTTCTCCCCATTCAAATCAAGAATAGCATCGTAAAGAGTGTTACTCTTATGTTTATATAAACTTTTGGAATAATGTGTTTAAAACTGAATGCAGTTTGGAACTATAACATCACATATATGCATTTTATTTAGAAAATCTTTCAGTAATTGGGTCAAGACACTTAGCTCCTTATGTTTTAAAATCATTGAAAGCTAAGTTATACCATAGAAAGTACAAATGTGTGAACCAAAGAACATTGTATATCAAATATAAATTTAGTATTTTAGAGAGAGAGAGAAAGAGAAACTAGGTGGGGGAAGAAAAATTATTTGATCAAGGCCATTCGATCAAGGCTATTTTCTGTATTTTTACAACCATAGGGCCGAGGTGAACCTTGCACAGTCATGTGGTTCAGCCCTCTGCCTTGAGGCAGAAGTACATCACTGAAACATTAGAATCAATACTCTTTGTTGAGACCCCCCTGGAGAAGATCATCCCCAGACACCTTTATAACCTTTGAATATTTCTTTTGAGGCTGCTTAAAATCCATGTGGTTTTCTGAAGCCCTGAGGTTCCTTTAAGAGAAATGAACAATAAGCTTCTGAGACAAATCAGCCCCCCTCTTTAAGGAGATCTTTGATCACATGTTTAGAAATTAAAGTATTTAACCAAAAGAGGACCACACAATTTAAATCAATTAAAAAAAAAAACCAAACACCAAATCATTAGCATACTTAAATAAAAACTGCTCAAATAGTGTTACTACTAAAATGGTTTGTTCATTTAGTAAGAGAGACCCACCATCTAATGCTTGGTAGAAAAAAATGTAATGGTTATAATTGTGTTGGTGTTTCAGGTTGAAGAGGTCTTTGAAAGAAAACTACTCATTCTTTACTTCATTAAAGCCCTTTTCCACATGGGGTAGGTCAGAGGAGAAAATTACTTAACCAAACCGGGTAAAATGTTAAAAAAATAACAACAGAAATTACAAATAATATATAATTGCTATTTATAAAAGTTTATTGGTAAAGAGCATTTTAAGGAGCTCATATTTACACTGAGCTCTAATTAATAGTGAATTATTCTGAGACCCTGAGCTAAGATTATCTTCATGCTCAATATGTCATATATTTCCTAACTTCAAAATCAGTAAGTCTTAATTTATTTTACTTTTCTTTTCTCAGTTGTGGCACTATCATTCTTAGATTAACTCTATTATCTACTCCTTCCTTCTATCTCTTCCCTCTCCCAGAACACATGCAGATATAATAATATTTGATGGCATACATATTTGCCAAATGAATGATGTAATAAATGGATTGTATAATTTAAATGTGTTAATTTTTGCAGTATTCGTTTCAACAGTCTTTATGATGTTTGAAACCATCTTTGACAGGCATACTTTAGATACTTAAAATATAACCTATAGATTTAGTATGTAGGATCCTGTAGTGCATTCAAAGTTTATATTTACAGTTACATCTTATATTTTCATTGCTCTTGAGATTTTTCCTATTTGCTTTCTCTTTTTTTTTTAAATAAACTTCATTTCATTTGGATAACTTGCTTTGTTCTTTTTTAATGACGGCAGTATTCAAACATATAAAAGTAGAGAAAAGAGTATAAAGGACCTTACTGTACTCATCATCCATCATTAACCTCAACAATTATCAAGATATACTTATATTCTCTCACTTCCTCTCCTTTACAATATTATATTACATTATATAATGTGACATATTACATTATATTATATTGATAAATACCCTAAATAACTCAGTTTTATCTAGAAAATATACTATTCCTGGAACTGATTATGTGATCATAAAGAAGAAATAGAAATCAAGATGTCTGGGTGATTTTGAGAGAAAGATGTGTCAAGATCATATACTGTGCAATTAGATTAGAAATACAGATGGAATTTGTGGACCAAGGATATCTACTATCAAGTAGGAATACAAGTTAGGTTTGATTTTGGGATTTATTGGGTCCATATTAGATCAATGTCTTTTATATAAAAATTAATAAGGAGTTGGTATTTGATAAGCACTAGTATTCACTTACATAAATTTGGGGAAATCGTCAGCAGTTCATCAACAGGGACTTGAGAAAGAAAATTAAAATTTTATGACATAGGGAAATTAAAGCAAAACAACTTAAAAACTATCCTAGAGGAAAAACAAAGAATTTAAAAGAGAATAATTTGTTTATATAATTACTTTAGACAAAGATAACGAGTTAAACTAGAAAAAATTAAACCTATAAAATATATAGCTTGAATATTAAGAGCCAACATAAAACAATTTAAAAAAATAGCGATTTTGGACAGCTGTTGAAAACTAATCATTCTCAAAACTAGGTTAAGTATTGAAAACTAATCATTCTCAATCTCTTCTGAGCATATACTCTAGTATCCATTTGTTCTCTTATTTTTGCTTTGACACAGATCTTCCTGGGCAACTGTAGTATCTTTCACTATACCCAGTGATTTCTCAAATATAATGGGGAGTTGGGTCCATAAATCTTGGGCTCAGTATAGTGGAATCTCCTTTAGGGGATATATGTAGTTAGATATTCAAAACTCAGTATCATGGTATAAAGGTGGTGTTATAATGCAAATTTTGAAGAAAGTAAAAACAAGACCTAATCAAGAGAATTGTCTCAATGTATAAGGACATAGGCAACAATATATCTAATCATTATAGTACAGTTTCACACACTTGCATATTACCAAATTATAGAAATCTGGATTTTCAGTGCAGTAGTATTGCAAAGAGAGGTATTTGTATGTGCTACAGCTGGTGTCATGAACTACCACGCCAGATGTTCTGGATTCTAGTGCTTAAAATGTCTAAAAGATATTCTCAGTGAGATGACCCATGCATGTATGCTGGTTTATAGGTAAGTGAATCACACTGTTACCAAGCTTTCTTTCCAAAAGGAATTATGGAAAATGCTCTGCAATTTTGCAGCAACCAGTATCCTAAAGTTCATTGGTTTTGTAAAGCTGATGATAGCCATCCCTCCCCTCTTTAATTAGGTTTATTCAGGGAAGCTATGATCTCTTCCAATGAAGCCTTGTTTTGAGGATTGTAAGGGAAATCCATGGAGGAAATTAAATGCTGATTTAATGATAGGCCTCTTTCATTACAGTGACATCTTTTTCTTTCCTTAACTATCATGTTATTTGAGACATTGCTGGGAGAGCATTGTGGAAATTAGGGTGCACCTGGGTACAATAGGAAACTTCTTATGAAAAAGTTGATCCTACCTTCGTCATGCCATCTTTTGGCCCATGCTAAAATTTAAAGGACTCGTCTAAACTCTAGTCCCAATTAAGGGAAGGTGAGGGTTTTGTTTGTTTGTTTGTTTGTTTTTGTTTTTTAAGATTTATTTATTTATTTTAGAGAGAGCATGTGTGAGCTGGCAGAGGCAGAGGGAAAGAAACTCAAGCAGACTCCTCACTGAGCAGAGCCCAACATGGGGCTCGATCTCATGACTCTGAGATCATGATGTGAGTCAAGATCGAGTCGGGCGCTTAACTGACTGAGCCACCCCGGCACCCCATGAGGTTTTTAATAAAAATAATAATTATCATTTAAGCCCAAATTTTTATATATATATTGATATATATTTATAAAATATCTACAGTATATATGCATTATATATATTATATATACTATATATAGAAGGCAGTGTATGTGTGCGCACACATGCATATATTATACAATATATATATAGTGTCTACACTGATGGGTAGAATAGATCACAACTGACATTAAATAAATGAAACATACACACCCATACCCATGTATCTGTTGGCAGTTAGTTAGACATGAGTGAAGAGGATAAAGCAGGTCCTGGTCACACCCTTGGAGCCACCCTTAGGTTAACAGCCACACCTTCAGAGCCACCTCGAAGGGCTGATAGAACAGGAAAGGCCTAGCCACAGAGCTGCCTCAAAAACCACAAGGGGTCTTCCAGGTGCTAATAAGCAAGCGCACAAAAGGGGCAACTTGCCCTTAAGGTCACAGGAAAAGCTCATTAGAAACTCATAAATATATAATGCATAAATAAATACAATTATAACAGAATGCATCATGGGTGGGTGCATACGCAGAAGCTAAAATGTATATAACCACCAGCTGTCAATAAAAAACGTCAATCAAAGCCAAACTTATCTGTACACGAAACAGGCTTAAAAGGGTGCAGCTAGAGCTTCTCTGTGCTATTGCCACTCTTACTCTGGCATGGCCCAGTTTGATTCTTGAAAGTACTATACTTACGTACTCAGTAATTTCTATCTCCCCATTCTTGGGTCTCCAATTCTTTGGTGCATCTGAGATAAGACCCGAATACCCAGTAACATATTTATAACAGTACTTAAAAACTATTATTATCCTTGCTTTCCAGATGCAAACAGTAAAGCTTATGACATCACATAACTTTTCAACACCATGTACTATTTAAGTGGTAGATAGAGATTAATAAAATTCTGCTTTGCTTGACTCATTGCCTACCACCTCCCTCAGTGGTATAATCAGGATTGGACTAATCCTTAGGACAGAGGAAATGTACAGATTTCACAGTTGTCTATCATTTTTCTTTTCTTTTCTTTTCTTTTTTTTTAGGAATGAAAAGAGCCTACAGTTGTAGGAAAACAGTCTGTCATCTTGCTCTAGAAGGATTTTCCTGTAATGTTAGTTAATATCCCCAAAATGTACCAATATGCTTGGGCATGGGGAAAACAAACAGAAAATACACACACACACACACACACACACACAAAATAGCAATAACAACAACAAAATCCTTAGGAACTAGTAATACAATAAACTGAGTTTTTTACTTCACTAATTAAAACCAAAAGAAAAATGGATTATTTGATCAGATTATTTGATGTGAAGAATCATTTGCTGCATGGGAAGTACAAATAAAGTTAGAACTTCACCTCTCATACAATGTTGGTAGTCTGCTGAAGAACACCAGTACTATCATTCAGTTAAAATATCTTAATCTTTTATGCACCTGGTTTTATAGACTCTTCCTTGAGCCCTGTGAGAGGGGATTCTGCCTCCAGCCAGCCCTTGAGGCCCTTTTCCTAACTAACAATGGAAGAATTGGTGAATCTGTGGCAGGAGCAGGGCTCTCTGGGACATTTTTCATACTGTTGCCCATGTTTATTGATTGATCTATGCCCAGGCACACTGGTGGTTATGTATAGTATAGTATAGATCACATTATTTCAGAAGAAATAAGTAGTTAAAAAAATGAAAGGAAATATTTAACTGATCATTAAATGAAAGGAGGTTATCTGAGCATAAAAGCAATGGAGGAAATTTCAAAGAGAAGGCTCAGTAGATTTTACATGGGTTCTACATACAAAATTAATGTTACATTGGAAAATATTAAAAACAAATACAACAGAAAAAGTATTAATATACACATTTCATAGTTTTAGTATATGTGCTGCCGAAGCGAGCACTACACATTTTATAGTTTTAAATACAAAAGTGATTGAACCTTAAATAGGTAAAAGAAAATGGGAAAAAAAATGACAGTTTACTAAAAAAACCAAATTAACAAGAAATGTAATTTTTCATAGTGTAACTTTGCAGTTAATCAAGGAAATAAAAATTACCACAATAGTATATCATTTTCAACTAAGAATTTATCATAATTGATCTCTTACATAGTAAAATCCTCAATTTGAAACATTTCAAGTATTTTTCTCACAAATTCTGTAAGATACTCAACTGCCTCTTGGCAGTAATACTGAAAAACATTTATAGTTTTTAAAGAGATTTTGCATATTTCTAATTGTTGAGGAATAATTTTTATGCTAATTAGTGCTATACCACACAAATCATTATTTAAAATGTTACTGTCTATAAGATTGATAGACTGTACAGGTGAACTAATTGAAAAATCTCAATTCCTGGACAAGATACAGTTCTTAATATCCTTTCCAAAATCAAGGTGCATTCTCAAGTCTAACTGATAATTATAATAATTGTATTAAGTATGGTCAGAACATTTTCTTTCTTTGATATTAATTTCACATTGAAATTATGTTACACCACTTTTATTATGTATGTATAGTCTTTTTTTTTTGGAAAGAAGTATGATACATTTAAACAAATGAATTAAATTAGGGTAAGTTTGACATATCCTGTTTCTGATTTTTTTGTGAACAATTAGGTAGTCAAAACAGTTTTTGCTTTTAGGTTATTCTCAAGTAGTTTTTAATGAAACCTTCTTAAGGGGACCTTCTGCCATATGTCCTCTACTGTTTTCCAATGGAATGTCACGGTACAAATGTGCTGTTTTAAAATTATAATTGCATTTCTTTTAGCAATAGAGGTGTGAATCACTCATATTTGAACCACAATGCATACACTTCCTAAAAACCTGTTTAAAAAAATTATGCTTCTAAAAAGGTTGTTAATGGAAATATGCATCACTTTATAATTAACCAAACCTACAACAAATTAAAGTGCTGATTGTGAAGGCAAAATAACACTAATCTATAATTATAATCAAGAATAGCAGCAATTGAAAACCATAACCAACTCAAGACAAAATTTTTATGAAATACAAGAACCACAGGAGATTCTGGGTGGAATCTAAAGTAAACTATAAAAAAATACACTCATATAATATACTTTTAAAAGTTTTATAGATCTTAATCACTTATTTAATAGTGTACTGGTTGTTTGTATATAAAAAACAAAACTACAGGGAGTTACAAAAAAAAATGAACAAAAAAATGCAGGTTTTGAATGTTTAACTCTGTAACCCCCACTAAGAGAATTTGTTACTTTAGGCTGGCATTATGCCATAAAAATCACTATTGAAAGACAAAACTAACAAACCAAGTAACAAAACAAAACAACATACTTCAGTACTCCTGTTGTCAGCATATCCTGGCACTTTAAATTTAATTCCTATATATTGATGTTATTGATTGAACATTTTTCTTCCTAGAGAGAAAAATGTGATTACACAGATACCTGTGTTTATTAGATGACACTGACTTATAATTTTTAGTGGTAAAGTGTAGACATTTAGAGGATCGCATATGAATTTTTGCTAATAAATGTCTATTCCTGTAGGTAGAAGTTAATTAATATAATGGTTAAATTGTCTGGATTGCTTAGATTCAAATGTAATTTCCTCAGATTACTAATTGTTACTTTATCTCTCTAAATCTCCATTTTCTCATCGTTAGGGAATAGCAGTAGTATCCGTCTCCTAAAATTTCTGTGAAGTTTAATTGGGATAACAAATTGTACTGTTTTACATGGCACAGACAAGACTCAATCATTTTTTCACTATTATTATTGTATATGGCACTGTAATTATTTTCTACTGTTGCATGAAAAAAATCATAGAAAACTGTCTAAGGTTTCCACATTAAAATATTGAATTCATCTTCCTGCTCAATCCAAAATCTTTTAGCTTAAACATCATGACACATTAGAGAATTGATATATTTCATAAATTGGTTTGACTCTGCCCTTGTTTTGAATAAGAGTTCATAAAAGAGATGTTATGTTTCTTCACTGAGAAAGAGATGCTAATCATTCATAGAATTGAGTATTCCAAAAGCATTTCTATTGGTTTTACATGGTCTGTGAACGAGATTTAGAATACACACATGTCAGCCAGATATAACTTCAGAGTATCACTTTTTCTTTTTCTCATTCACTCACATGTACATTACACATACACATGTCCTTAATTTTTTTGATAAAATTCTATATCAAGTCCAAGAAATGAAAGGAAAGGAATCTAATCATATAATAATTTCTTCCCAAATGAGGTAATTTCTTGTGGAATGAATGAATTGATGTTTCCTGTATAAATTAAATGCTTAGAAGTTTGTGTTTAGAACAGTGCCCTGCCAAGGCAATATATTGGCACATCTTTCCCTGTGGGTCCATAAATAGCATTTTTTTTTTCAAATTCATGGTTAGCATTTAGTTTGGGCAAAGCTTTGTATTCATGATGCTTTTTAAAAGGTGAGAACAATCAGTGATGATAAAGCCATTAGCACAATGATTTATATGTAATAGATTTTATATACATCAATGAATTGACTGATTTGAATGGCTAAAAGAGCAGGTATAAATTTATAAGATTATCCATGAGAAGATGCCACCTTTCCTTGGAAAGAGATGAATAAATTTACTTAATATAGAGACTAAGTTATAATTAAAGGTTATTTGTACAAAATACTGCTTTGTTTATTAGAATGGAAAATTATTTAGTTATGTTTTGTTTATATCCAACCTTCATGGGCTATTTGGTTTACTCATGATAAATTTAGCTATAAAATAACATAATCTTTTGAAAATAATATAGAAAGTTAGAAACACAATTATAAAGCAGAGGGTGAATTTTATATAATTACATAACCTTTTTCAAATTCCAGGAGATTGCATTTGTTCCCTAACTTATGGGTAATGGAAGTGACTTAGGTATACATTATCAGCGGTCCTTTATTCCTGATGTTCCCAAATGATGGTCAAATGGACTGTTACAGGATTGATTATACAGATAACACCTAACAAAATTTTTTAGGGAAACTCGATCATGGAGAATACTTAGTAACTCTAAGGTGGAATCTAGAAATCTGTATATTTTACTATTACTCGATTCTTCTAAAAAAAAAAGATATAAACAGTCCAACAACTTTTTTTTTTTTAACATGCAAGAAACCTGGAACCCCAAGACATTAAGAAACTTGTTCAAGATCACGGAACTATTGAGGGGCAGAATCACAACTGGGATCAGCTGATCTTCTGATTCACAATCTTACTCGACCATTCCAATAACAACATATTATCATTATAATTCTCCCAAAGTTAATATTTATATTATGTTCCAATGCCTGCATCTTTCTAAAACAAGTACCTTGCAAAGAAAAAAAAAAGTTCCTTCTTCAGTGTTTCTTCCCCCCCATATTGAAATAGATTGACATATAACATTGTGTAGGTTAAGTAAGGTGTACAACCTGATGGTTTGATGTATACATATATATCACGTTTTCTTTATTCATCTGTCCATGGACACTTAGGCTATTTCCATGTGTTTACTGTTGTGAATATCTCTTTGAGATACTGATTTTATTTCCTTTTGATATATAAACAGAAGTGGGATTTCTATCATATGCTATTTTCATTTATTTATTTTATTTTTTTATTTTTTGAGGAACCTCCTCACTGTTTCCACAGTGGCTGTACCAATTTACTTTCTTACCAATAGTGCACAAAGGTTCCTTTTTCTCCATATTCTTACCAGCACTTGTCATCTCATGTCTTTTTGATAATAGCCATTCTAACAAGTGTGAACTGAAATCTCATTGTGGTTTTGAGTTGCATTTCCTTGATTTTTAACATATTTTTGTGTACCTGTTGGGCCATTTGTATATTTTCATTGAAAAAAAAAGTCTATTCAGTTTCTTTGCCCATCTTTAAGATTTTGTTTATTTATTAGAGAGAGAGAGGGAGAGATGAATGAGTGGAGGAGAGGGGCAGATGGAGAAGCAGCCTCCGTCCCAGGACCCAGGATCATGACCTGAGCCAAAGGCAGACACTTAACTGACTGAGTCATCCAAGCGCCCCTCTTTGCCCATTTTTTAATCACATTGTTGTGTGTTATTTTTCTCTGTTTCTTTTTTTTTTCCCCCGCTATTGAGTTCTATGAGTTTAACAAGGAATGTTTCTTACTCTTCTCATATCCCTGGTGCTGAGGACAAATAATAATTAATAAATGAATGAATGAATGAATGATTTTCATACTGAATTAAATTGCTATTTATGAGTCCAGTATTACTCCAACATATATTTGGAGTTAGCGTGTCAGAATTTAATGGTTTGTGGGTGCGTAGGGTGTAGGGAATTAGTTGCAGTGAGCATGCTATGTTTGAAAGTCCCCAAGTGATTTTTTCAGTGTCCCCACTGAAAAAGCTTTTCTTTTTCCTTGAAAATCATTGATTTAAAAACAGATGCTTTATTTTGGAATCATGTCAAGAAGAGGCAACAGCAGTGGAGTTTCCTAGACTCTTTTTCTTTAATAAGACTAACAATACTTTATTTTGCTATTTGTTCCAGAAAGTGAGTGCACCTTCAGTGTATGGATTCTTTCCTAAGATGGTCATATGCATTTTTATGAAGTTTTCAAGTGTTTCTTTTCTGTATCATGGAAATATTGTACTTAGGTACTATCTGTGTAGAAACTGTTACTTTCAACTAGGAAGTACTAAAACTTTGAAGGCTCTTTGTCCAACTTTTTGTCTTCTCAGACCTCTTTTCTCTTTTCACTGTATATACTCTCCCTTGGTAATGTCTTCTATTTTCTTAGCCCACTTAAATTGACAAAATTTATAGCTGTAACTCTAGGTTAAACATCCCTTAAGCTTTAGTCGTATACTTTAGACTGAATTTTATACATCTCAACTTGGATATCCCAGAAGTGATTCTAACTCAGCCTGTTTAAAACTAAACTCATCGTCTTCCTTCTATGAATGGTTTGCTTTCGAATTTTCTATTCAAGTCACTGGAACTATTATCCATTTTGTTGATCAGAACGGAAACGTGGTCTTTCCTAGAAATGCTACATACCACCCCATATTCACTACAGTGAATAGCCATATATTATGTCACTCCATCTTTAAAGTTCTCCTTTGACCTAATGACAAATCCAAACTCCAAAACAGGGCCAGTGAGAACCATTACAGATTTGATCTTGCTGATTCCTTCAGTCTTCTCTTCTGGATATCTGCACAAGTTTTTTCCTGTAAGCAGAAAACTGCACCTTTACTTGCCAATTTATCTTTTTTTCCTAATTCCTTGGAAACTTTAGCATTTGTATTAGCTGTCACTTCCTCCAGGCAGACTCCCTTGGCTGCAAATGTCTGAGTTAGGTGTTTATTATTACATTCTATTGTAATTGGAAGTTTATTGGACAGCATCCTCATCTGTGCTGAAATATGAGATGTTTTATAAAACAGTCATACTCTAATTGTAATCCATGGCCTGTTGCCAGTCCACAAATTCTTGCTAATCTGAGATAAAATGAGTGAAGAAATTGAAATTAAGTGTTCAGAAACCCTTTAGGCAATATGACAGAGTAATCTTATATTTGATGGATGTAATAATAAAGAATTTGGCCATGTATTTCTATTTCAATTCTCTGTTAATATATTTTTACTGTATCATACAAAAATATCAGTCAGTGATAGTTTGGGAATCACTGCAATTGAGGCCAGGGCTTTGGAGCCTATGTCTGTCAGTTGCACAGTTACATTACCCAAACCCAATGCAGAGCTTTACTCATAGTATTTACATTATTTTCAATGCTAATGAATATATATATTCAAACCTCGCTTAAATTTGGTAACTAGTGCTTAAATGAAGCAATCTTGGAAAGCAATAAATATTGTGAAACACAACACTCATGAAAAAGCATCCTCTATATTTGGAGCAGCCAACAACTTTCTCAGTTGCAAGCATTACTTTCAAAATACTCATTTGGAATAAAATCAGATTTTGAAATATCTGTTTTCCCTGAAAAGTCATTATTTGCAATACTTTTGATTTTCTAATGTTTTGTCAAAAATTATTACAAACTCTTAAGAATGTTAAACACTTTAACTGATAGAAATATATACACCGCCTTCAAGATGGGCAAAAGAAGAGCCTAGATAGTTTTATAACTTCTGAGTCTTTTCTAGACTCTTTTTCTTTAAAATCTGTTTTATTTTCTAAAAACTCTTCCCTCCTCCCATCTTTACATTTTTTTCTTGTCTTAATCAGAGCTTTGGAAAGGAATTTCTTGAGCAATACTTTCATAATAAATGAATGAGTGTGCCTACAAAGATGAACAGTTGACAAATCAACTTTTGCTGTTAATGTTATAGTAGATTATGTAATTATCTGTTCAGATTCTGCCTTTAGGACCAAGGCACTCATTTTTAGCTACTGCTGGGGTTTTTAGCGTATTTCACAACATATTCACTTCCCAGGGATTGGCTTTTGCTGATAATGGCTGTCTTACTTGAGGTTATACTCTTCCTGGGAATTTCCCAAATCTCATGACTAGTGATGTTGGGGAGGGGGGAGGGGGGACAAAGGGCTACTACCATTGCTTCAGTTTTGAACAACGGTAAGTCTCTCCTAGTTCCTTTGTATTTCATGGGATGGGCTAGGGTCTTTGTTATAATTTTATTACATTTCAATTTCTCCCTCTACTCAAACCTGTTTTCTCCTTCCCATACAGAGAACATTCTCTGTTAAACCACATAAATGAATATATACATCTCAGTTTCCATTTTCTAGGGGAAACCAACTTAAAAGAATGAATAAAACATGTTAGACTGGGATTATATCTTATAGAGGCAGTCAAAAGACATATAAACTGAAATAAGTTTAAAAATATGGTAGAAGTCACAAAGGAGAAGCTTATAAACTAGTGGTTCAAATCTAAACTAAGCCTACTCACAAAGTATTAAAATGTAAATAGAATGTCTGTGAGTAAAAATAAAAAGTGACTATCCTGAGCAGTGATTCTGAAACTTCATTAAACAAAAGCATTATGTTGAAAACTAACAATGAGATGCTGGGCAGAAAATACACATTAACAGGCTTCAGAGAGGAGCTGCTCATGTCAACTGTAGCTGAAGTCCACTTGTGTGTCCCTACTCCTGAAACAAAAGAAGAAAGAAGAAACAGGCCTTAAAAAACAAAAAAGAAAGCAAGAACAAAATGAGGAAAATTTTTTTGTTAATTTTTTTCAAAAGAATCAAAATTTTGCATAGCAAAATTTATATTAGTCCACTTTGAGAAAAAAAGCCTTTTTTTCCCCCCTTGAATAGGAATTAAATTAGAGTGATTTGTAAAAGTTTATCTCATGTTGCAGACTTTTTGACTACATGGTCTTTGGGCTATGTAAAAATCAGTTCTGGTATTTTAGAGTCAAAACAATTACTGTTTTTCTTTTTAAAGAGCATATATATTGGTAATGTTTGGAGTTTTGACCTCAGTGTTTTTCTTAATCTGCAAATTTCCCCTTGGTAATCTTAATCACTTCCATGCCTGTGACTGCTACTTTTTCCTAATGACTTCTAATTGCTTGCTTCCAAATCCAGATCGCCCCTTGGGATATCATATATAAATATATATTTGCCTGCTCTATTTTTATGATTGTCTCATAGTCTTTTCAAGTTCATCATAATCAAAAGTTTATTTAGTAACCCAAATGTGACCTCATCTTGTATTTTACATTTGAGATGATATGATCTCCATCTACACAGCTGATCAAACTCTTAACCAAACCCTTTTCTTCCTCATTAACTGTACACAATTTGGTGTTAAATCATTCCTGAAGACTATCTCAAAGATATCCCTTGGATATAATCCTTCTTTCCTTGCTGATACTGCCTTGGTCTGTCTTACACTTTGAGCAGCTATTTAAATCTCTCTTTCAGAAAATATTGGCTCGTTGATACACAACTTTTCCAATTTATGATGGAATCTATTACAAAATTGTGGCAGATTAAAATTTTTCAAAAATGCTATTTGTGTGGAAGCTCAAATTGTATCATTGGGAAAAAATCATGTCATTTTTTTGTCTCCTTGATGTGACTGGCTCATTTCACTTATCTTCAAGAAATTTTCTGCCAAAAGAAAAAAGGAAAAAAAGAAATTTTCTGCCAAATGCCCAC
Source organism: Eumetopias jubatus (assembly GCF_037043125.1). Classification (NCBI taxonomy): domain Eukaryota; kingdom Metazoa; phylum Chordata; class Mammalia; order Carnivora; family Otariidae; genus Eumetopias; species Eumetopias jubatus. Next base: position 82,487,359 of record NW_028274811.1, on the reverse strand, counting down.
TTCTGAATAATTCTAGTTTTTTGATTAGCGACCCTTTTGAGTTAAAATGGAATTTAATGAGAAACGTGGCTAGTTCAGCTTACAATTCAAACAATTACAAAACTTTTTTTCCCCCTTGGATACATCAGTGGTACTACTGTGCTATGCATACTTCTAGTTTGTTATGCAGAATATTAAAAACGTGTACTCAAGAACCAAGATTTACTCTGCCTCATTGAAGATACTAATTTTTAATAAAAGTTTTTCCTTTTCTACATGTACTGATGGTGAAGAATGCAATGACTACTAATACAGTTTTGTGCCACTGCCTTGATTCATGTTAAGACATGCAGAAATTTTAATCACTAGTGCCTTGACATGCTATATTGGAACTGGATGCAAAATGAAGTATGTTTGTGTTTTTGTGTGTTTTATGTATGTTTTATATATTTTGATTGTATATATAATTATATCTGTTTTTGTGTATTTTTAATTGTTGATTTTTTTCCAGAATTTTAATGTAGTTTAAAAATATTGAAATATGGAAACTTTTTTACCCAGGCCACAATGTAGCTCAGCATGGCATTGTTCTTTATTTAAAATTTTATTTTTTTGTCATCAATTTTTGCATGAATTTTGATTTTTTAAAATATTGCACTGAAATATTATTTGTCTTGATTATTGAGCTTTTTGGTTTTCCCTTAAATTTTGCACCCAGGGCGAGTGTATCACTTGCCTCACCCTGATTTCTACCCTATTAAATCACTATTGCTTTGCTAATATCAGTGCAAAGTTAACACAATAGAAAAGGCAGATGATGTCTTAGTAGTGTTAGAAACTTAATTTTGACCTTATAGACCTCCTGAAAGAGTCTCAGTGGCCATCTGTGGGTCTCATTTTAAAAATCACTGCTTCAGGGAGTAAATCGGAGGGGGAGACGAACCATGAGAGACAATGGACTCTGAAAAACAAACTGAGGGTTCTAGAGGGGAGGGGAGTGGGGGAATGGGTTAGCCTGGTGATGGGTATTGAGGAGGGCACGTTCTGCGTGGAGCACTGGGTGTTATGCACAAACAATGAATCATGGAACACTACATCAAAAACTAATGATGTAATTAATGTATGGTGATTAACATAACAATAAAAAATTTAAAGTAAAAAAAAAAATCACTGCTTCAGGGTGCCTGGGTGGCTCAGTTGGTTAAGCGTCTTCCTTTGGCTCAGGTCATGATCCTGGGGGAACCTGCTTCTCCCTCTCCCTCTGCCTGCAACTCCCCCTGCTTGTGCTCACCCTCTCTCTATGTCAAATAAATAAATAAATTCTTTAAAAAACAATCAATGTTTCAGACTAAAATAATTAAAAAGTCATTTAAAAATAATTTATATTTTTAATAATTATTAAATAATTAGCCCCCCTTGCTGCCTCGAGTCCCCAAAAAGAAAGCAAAGCATATTGGCTTTGTCACTATTCACTATAAGGAAATATATCAGTTCTTTAAAAGACCTTCATGTTTAAAAGACTTGTGAAAAGGGACACTGAATGGGGATATTGAGTAAGATAAGTGGCAACACTCTCAACATGGGGAAAAAAAAAATCTTTCTATATCCATTTCTTATAATGAAGTAAACAAAATCTGTAAGCCTATATACTGCTCATATGTAACTCAGTGAAGGCCCTTTTCAGAAAAACTTTCTGAATTTCGGCCATGACACAGATGATTATGTATCAGGTGATTTTGTGGTTGTTCAAATTAACGTCTCTAACTGTTGCTCATTATCATTAGACTGAGACATTTCTAATTATTTCCAAGATTATAAACGCCTTGAAATTAGGATCATACTTTTTACACCTTGAAATTCCCTACATCATTAAGTATCATGATCTAAACATAAACGTTTATTAAATTGAATTGACTGTGTAAGCTGAAGGTTTACTAGCCAAGGTGATACGATTTTATTTTCAAGCCCTAAGAAGATAAAATTTGTTAAGCCAAAAAGGCAGTTTATTTCTCATGTAACAGTAAATTCACATGAAACTCTAGAAGCTTGAAAATTATTTTCAAAAATCTATCACGACTAAGAAAAAAAGGCTCTTAGCAAGAAAAACAAATTTACATAGCTACTAAAGTTGCCTCTTAATCTTCACCTTAGCTGATCAACTTTGTATGTGCATAAACTATATATTACCATGTTTTCAAAAATAAAGAACTTAAAAAATAACTTGTACGAATTAAATGTTTGAGCAGGGCAATTAGAGATAACCCTTCAAAATTCTGAATTTTCTTCATTGCAGATATTTGATTAATGGTTACCACTTTTATTCATACCATTAGAGGAAGGAGTTTATATTGATAATTCTCTTGCTATGTACAATAGCTTTGTGTAATATATGAAATTAAGTTGAATTAGGCTACACTACCAGAGTAGATAGAAAAACAATTTGCCTAATTAAAGTTAAAGTATAAATTATTATTAGAGTGATTTTTAGGCTATGTGTTAAGTAAGAAATATCAGTGAACAGTAAGGTCAGTGCCAGAATCTAGGAATCATATGACTATAGTGTATAATGTAAATAAGAATTTGCATTTATTAGGTATCATAGATGTTCAGTGTTGACCCTAAAAGCAAAATACTAAAAGTATTTTAGTAACTGTGATAAGGAGTAGGGATGGACAGTTTTAATCACTCTGTGATTACTTACTTTGACAACAATAAAACCATGGTTTTATTCTAGGAAATGTTTTCTAGTAATTTATTCCACTCAGCCTACCTCAAGAGGTAACAATCTTACTGTTGGGTGGAAACAGAAAGACTAAGAGCTTCACATAAACTAGAAAGTCAGAGGATTTATAAATTGACATTTTATTCCATAGATGTTTTTATGTAGACTGACTGCATTGCTTAGTAAGGAAAATTCTTTTAGCTCATAAAGGATTTATACTGAAAAGTTCAAAAACTGGGCATTTTTTAAGTGTTTCTACTTCCTTAAGTGCTCAGCTTTATGAAACTAAATCAGGGTTAGGGTGGAATGAAAGTTCCTCTTTAACAAGATAAATGCAATCAGTTTAATGACTCTTCTTGGAGACAAGGATGAGATGGAAGAAGTTATTTGTTCATTATGCTAATTAAAAAAGGGGATCTAAAGTCAATGAAAACAAAACTGATTAAAGCATATCCAGTTTGTCTGCTTAGAATTGGGAAGCACAAAATCCACACATAGTATGCAAGCCATGGATATCGACTGGAGTCTGCACATAATTTTTTCTTTTTTTGCATGTGGTGAATATGGTTTTTGGTTCTTACCTGTGATTGTTTGACATATTAAACACATATGGAAAATAGAAATTCAAGAAGAGGGAAATCATTGAGCAAGCCAGAAGGAAACTCTTACTATTCCATTACAATTAAGCAGCACATAAACTAAGGCATATAGAAAAAAAAATCCTAATGGCTTTCTTTCATGAAACTGCTAAGAAGTCCAGTTGAAACAGTGTTCATAATATATAATGCTGGCTTGACAACAGAGAAAAATGTTTTTCACCAGCTTTTTTCCATTAGCCAGTCAGAGGGAGCTTACAGGGATATAAGAGTTTAATCATCGTTTAACAGCTCTTTTTGATCCACCCCATATCCTTGGTGAGGGCTGGAAAGTGTTTCTCTTGCACTCATAGTTTTAGTTGATAACAAAAGTTCTAGTATGAATGAATATGCATGACATTGAACTCTGAGCTGCTGAAGAGAAAATAGAAAGTTTATTTCTGAATGGGGTTAAATGTGGATCAACTTCTTTCCTAAGAGTCAAGAGATCAAATGGACTAAACTTTGGAATTAATTCCTTGTGAAACTTAATATGCCATATTAGAATAAAATGACTATATTTTCCAAACGTTTTTATATGATGAAGTGTATTTCAAATCATAAATACGGAACTGATGAAAACTCTGGAAATCTTGCCCCTCTCATTTTAATAGTTTGATAGAAGTGATATGTATTTATTAAGTAAATTTAGTACTTCCCACTGGCATTTTACCAGATCTATTTCATATAACTTAAATTTTTTTTCTGAGCAGATAGAAAACAGTTCACATTTTATGCTATTTTAATAAATTCCTTTAGTGTTAAGACTGCTTAACCATGTATTTCCCTGTGCAGTTTTATTCAGTGTGTATAGACAGAATCAGTTACATTCTATATGAACTTAAAATGCTCTTTCCTTTTTTGATTGTAAGCCTATTGGGAAGACCACTGGTGTCTGGGATTCCAACATAGTAAATGATATCAACAAAGTAACAACAAATAAATAATGCTATATCAATATTGGTTAGATTTCTTTATACCCTTGAACATTTTGAATACTAGTTTCACTCATATTTTTAAGTTAATGTGATACAGTAATGAGAAAAGAAGATATAAAAGATAGTAGGAGACATGGATTTCTGAGTAGATTGGAACTTAAATTTGATAAATAACATTAAAACAAGACTATTGAAAATGAAGTAACAATAGTACAATGTCTTAGCACCTTGCAATTTGGAATCTCAGGGGACTGCACGCTACCTGTTTAAGCCCCCAAAAAGTGAAAATAAAAAATACATTAAAAAAAAAAAAAGATAATGTGATAAGGTGAGTAGAAGCATGGAAGTCAAAGTTAAAAGATTTGAGAGTTCTCAAACTAACATTTACCAACCTTGGGACATTGAATAATTCATTATTTCTCTGACCATATTTCCATATTAGTAAAACAGAAGAATAATCAGACTCTTTCTAACTCACGGTGTTATCTAGGGACTATTTATTGCAGAATATGGTCTTAACTCCCTGCACAGGCGTCCCTTAGATGCCTATTAAACAAATAGATTCTGGGGCCCAGAGATGACTCATATAATTAACATTTAGGGGTACACGCTGAGAATCTGATTTTTAGCAAGTTCCCCACCTGAAGTTTGAATTGTGATTTGCAATATAATTTCCAAGGAATAACATAATATGCACATTAATAATTCTATATATTGTTTGTATTTTTCTATGCTTTTAGAGCTCTTATTTTTGTTCAAAAAAGGTGTACTTATTAAAATAATAGTCCTTTACTAACCTTAGTGCAAAAGCAACACACCTCAGTCTTGATCTCTAGCTACATAAGGAGTATCCTTACTCCGTTATTATTGTTGTTCTTAAAATTACTATTTGGCTTTGCCACATGATGGAAGTAGCACACACTACGAGTCTTGAAAAACAAATCTTTTAATATTTGAACCACTCAGGAGCATCTTGGTTTTAGTATAATTATTCTCAAAGTGTGGACCCAGAACCAGCATCCTCATCTTCACCTAGGAACCTGTTAGAATCAGAAAACATGGAGTGGCACCCAGCAAGCTGTGTTTACAAACCTTCAAAGTGATTGGGATGCATGCTAAATTATGGGAGCCACTGCTCTGGGATAATTGGACTAAAGACTAGTGTTATAGGATAATTTCACTCATCCCTCAGGATATATCCTACATTAAGCCTGGCTGATCTTCAGTGGGAAAAAGGAGCACATGCTGTTTAACACAGGTTCACACATTGTATTTATCTTTCCTTAATTCAGCGTAATTGTGGTAGGACCAGTGCTCTTTTTCACAACTTATCCTATTGTCTCTTCAGAGGCAGCCCAGAGAATCCTCTCATTCTTATATTTGAGGATAGACTTTAAGAGAACTCCTGATAACCCTTAAAGATAAAATTTCTGGCAAGAGGTATCTGGTTCTTTTAGAACAAGCCTTGATCTTTTCTCTATACCTAATTGTACTGAAAGATTAGCTATCTTTTCTCTTCTATTGGGAACAGAGATAAGGAAACTGACTGGAGTTTATTTTCTGCTGGAAGCCCACAGGGAAATGAAAGTTATGCTAATGGTATGCTGAGAATTCTATTCTAACACCATTTGAGATCTACATCTAAAACTAAAGCAAATTCTATGTGGCCAATTTTTATCCAGTCTCTTATATTCACAATTTGGGAGAGGTAATCTATGAGAAATTAATTTTCTTTCATCTGAGAAAACATTTTTGCTATTATGAAAATCTATAAAAGAACATCATTTGATTTTTTTTATAATAAGGATGACATATTCTAGGCCTGTGTTCACTTTGGTACACATACCAGAGAGCAGTGCTTCTAACACTGGTTTTATTTAGTACACTGAAAAAACTTTGTCTGAAATGCGCAAGTGAGAGGCTGACGTTTGTAACCCTTCTTCCTTTCCTTTTCCTTTCCTTCCATTCCCTTCCCTTCCTTTCCCCTTTTCCTCTTTCCTCTTTCCTTCTGCCACTGGTTCTATTTTTCTAAATTCTCCTGTTCGTGATGGGGCCACTGCTGCAAAATATCTGGTTTTTTCTTCATCACCTCATCATATTTAATTTTATTAAATTAAAAATATAAAACAACATATACCTATAATTATGTTAATAAAGAATATACGTAAACTCCTTCAAAAAGAAGGACTGTGGTTTCAAAACTTTAATTTTTATTAATGTTTTGGAAGTCCGAACTCACTGTACTCTTTCTGGTTGGCTTGGCTAGGTATTCAGGAAACTTCACAGATCTAATCCCTCTCACAAGCATCACCAGCAGCTCTGGAATGTCCAAACATATAGTTAAGATAGGAGAATGCAGATTGATAAAATGTGATACCGCTCTCATGGGTACCACTGACTAAGTCAGGATAGACCCATCATCCAGGACCAATGCAGTTCTTTGTTCTGGAAATTAAAGAACAAAGATATTCAAATCATAATCGAGTGTATCTGTGGAATGGAACGGATGTAAACTTGGAAGCTGGGGTCAGTTGTGCCTAGCTATGTAGAATGGGAATCATAAAACTTTGTTCTTGAAAAATTGACAGAAGAGTGAAAAAAGTACCCAGAGAGTTGCAGGGGACAGAAATGTGGAGAAAGAATCTTTTAGTTCTGGTTCTGATTTATTCCTTATGTTAGGATTTACCCTGTGTGAGGGTCTGAGAAGTAACATTTAAACGAATTTCCTTTTTGTGATAACCTAACTCAGTAGGATTCTATTTCAAACAAAAAACCTGAATCACTATAATGCTGTCTTTGAGTTTCTTATTGCAAATGCAGCTAATTTGGTTTTCATGAACTAGGGTGAGAAACCTAAAGAACATGACTCACATTTTTGTGAGTTCGGAGTTCCAAAACATTAATAAAAATTAAAGTTTTGAAACCACAGTCCTTCTTTTTGAAGGAGTTTATGTATATTCTTTATTAATATAATTATAGGTATTTGTTTTTTATGTTTAATTTAATAAAATTAAATATTACATGAGTGTAGTATTCTTGTTCATTGTAATTTAAAATCACATTCCTTTTAAACATGTTTGTGGTTTATAAAATTAATTATATTTTTAGATATTTGTCATATATTATATCTAAGAGTAAATAAATATATGAGATGCATGATATAATATATTCCTCCTCTCATAAGTATATACATTATTGGATACTTTTATTCTGATCCACAGTTATATGAGAACTAATTCATTTCATAAATAATGTTAGTTAGCATCTTCATGTCTTAATATACTTCTACATGTTCAAAATAATCTGAAAAAGAATACTATTAAAGTCAGGAACAAGAAAAAACATGTTTTATTTTAGTGTAAACTGAATGACTCAAATTCAACATTCAAAATTGAAAAAATGTTAAAAATTAAAAACAGACACATTTTGAATTTTGCTGCAATTTCCATAATAAAATAAATCTTTGTAAGTCCTATATTGTTGTGGATAGCGAATGACATATTAAGTAAATCTACATATAATTTTTTGTTCTTAAGATAGTTGTAGATCTGAGATTATGTGAATTTATAACAGAAGAAATTATAATTAAAAAAAAAGACCAAAAGTTTTGTTAGGCACTGGTTCCAAGACACTTTTCTGAGATCACATTTCCCTTCTCAAGTAGCACTCTTTATGGTTCTTCCTCCAAATTACAGTCATGTGGTTTATTAAACTAGGCACAAAAAATCTTGTTACTTATCTGCATCTCATTCCCCTGATTGTTTTTACCATCATATTCAGTCTTGGATTTCTAGATTTTCCATGTGTTTCTGGATAATGGCATTGTTTTAAATAGACTTCTTATAATTTCTACTTAGGAATTTCTGATTAGGAAAGAGGGGAATCAGCATTTATTGATGCCTTATTGAGTACCAATCAACTTGTATGGATTATTCAATTATGTTAGCCACATAACACATTCTCATAAATTTACCTCTTAAGATTGAGATTTTCCTCTAAGTAAATGAGACTCAGAGCGACTGAAAAATTTGCTGAAGAATTCAGAGCTTTGAGAATTAAAGCCAGAATCTCAATCACAAACCTGTGCTCTTTCTAATACATCTCTCACCAGTTTCAAGTAAACAGTAATGTGTGAATACATGGAACTGAATTTCATATCACTGAATGAAAAGTTTGATACAAACATTTCTTTGGTAGTGTAGGATCAACTTTTATATTTTGAAACCTTTTTATTTTGGCCAAGTCAAAGTTTGTACATTTGTTGAAGTCAAAGGGGGATTTGTGACAGAAGAGATGGCTCTGCCTCATTAATTGTATGAAAGTTAATTATAGAACTTTTGATTCCATAGCAAATTGGTTTGGTAGATTTTTTAAGATGCTTTAGGATATATATTTACTTTTCTCTTACAAACACAAGGAATAGGTCTAAGGCATAAAATTAGCCTTAACTCATTTCTTTTGCCTTTCAACAGGCATAGTCTCCTACTTGAGAGTTGAAGTGTTCAGTATATATAATCTGCATCTAGAAAAGATAGACTTTGGTGTTATATGTTTCACATTTCACTCAATTTGATTATCTGAGAGAAAAATAATCACAATTATTATAAGGAGATCATTAAAGTTTAGTTAGATTTGAACTAATATATGAATTACATATATGTTTTATATATTAACAAATAGAAAGTAATGAATTCTACACTATTGAATAATCAACACACTTTTACTCAGAACAAGGTAACCACAATAGCCAGAGTTTGCTGACATCTAGTTTCTCAACAATGTCATAACAAAAAAGATATGCAAAAAAGGCAATTTTTAGTTTGGAATTTCCTAAGACAAAGTAATAGCTCCCTTCTGAGACTTTATTTGGGTGTCCCAGAAGACCAGTTTTTTTTTTTGTGTTGGCTGCTTGCCAGCTGTATGGGAAATTTCTTCCTGTATGCTCAAGTCTTACAAGGGCATCGGGTCCAGGAACGCATCACACTATGAAAGTGCTGTAGTCCACTGAAAATTGAGGGTCAGTGACCCTGGGATCATGACCAGAGCTGAAGGCAGACGCTTAACGACTGAGCCACCCAGGCACCCTAGTTAGGCTAACTTTTTTTTTTTAGGCTAACTTCTAATGACATTCCACATTCGTAGGTAGTACAGGCCTTTCAAAAAACATATTTTCTCAATCACTTTTGTCAAATGCAACACAAGCCTATGTCTTTCACTTGCATCTTTGCACTCAAGCCTCATATCTTTCACTCATACCTTTCTCATTAAAGTGGTATCCAAAAATTAACAAAGAGTAGACAGAATGTCTTTTGGCTTTAAGATCAATGATCTATATTGGTAAAATCTAAAACCTAACATGAGTCACTTAAACATCAGTTTCTCTTTGAAAAAGGTGCATGGAACTATTTCTATTTAGTCAGGAGTAGCAATAGCAACGAGAGCAATTGGGTTCTATCTTAGGAGCGAGCAAAAAGGCCACTTGGTCTACACTGATAGAGGCAGTATGTAAATGCTGATGTTTAGATTGAAACCTACATATCTATCTGTATCTATACTATGAAAAACTATATTCTGTTGCCTCAGGGTAGCTCATGTAAGCACTCTGGGCCATATTTTTGCTTTGGATTCTGCATGACTAGTGGTCTTCGTGAATTTCCGTTCTCTGGTTTTTGAAAACTGATGCTAATTCAAGATGTGATGTATCATTTATGTGAGAGAGAGGAAGCAATGTTGAAGGAATATATCGTCATACCACCTCAAAATTCAGTGGCTTAACAATAAGCATTTGTAATTTTACACAAAAGCCTACAAGCTTGCTGGGCCATGTTTCTGATTGGTTCTCACCCACACATGTGCCTGTTAGCCGTGAAGCTTTGCTGAAATTTGCTAGGCTCTTTCCTATTTCTGGGATTTCAGCTGGGACAACTAGATTGGATTGGATCTGCTCCCTATGTTCCCTCTGGCAGTGTAGATCAGGTAGGAATCCACAAGAAGAAAAAGAAGACTGAAAGCAGTGAAGGTTATTAGACCCAATTTTGATACTGGAACATCATCACTTTCACCACTCTATTAACCATAGCAAGTGAAAAGTCTATCTCTTAGTCATCGTGTAGCGAAATAGATTCCTCTTCTGGAATCAGTTCATTGTGGATAGCAAGAGACATAGAGAATTGGACTATTTTTTCAATAAATATACTGCAAGGAATTCTGCATATACTATAAAAGATGAAAAAAAGTTTCTTTTAAATGTTCAGTCCTCATAATCTTTGCAGTTTAGTATTCAATTTTCAGTATATTGGGAAATTACTTGAAATTAATTTCAGTTATCTAAATAAGAAATTTCAACTAAATTTTCTATTCTTAAAAATAGAATGTTTGTATACTAATGTCACCATGTGAATAACATTAAAGTTATATCTTTGTGTTTCAAATCTAACATTAAACTGTATAACCACTGATAAAACAGTGAAGTCAGCAACTTGGTGTTATGCTCTGGGAATCCCTCTTTGGAACTCACATCAATGTAGCAAAGCATTGTTTTTAATTAACAAAATGCCAGGTCCATATGTTGCCCACATTCTTATTGAAACTCCTGTTGACATCAACAGGAATATTTTACACAGCATATGGTCTTAATAGGTAACAATTTTTATTTTGAAAAATTATTTTAACTCCCAAACAATAGAGGCTCTTAATTATAATTTTTCCTTCAGTTACTGTTCTTTTAAGGGGTCTTAGGCTTATTAGCAAAAACATTGGAAGACATTTTAAAAGCCCATTAATTTAGACAGAAGACAGTTTTGCAATGCTGATATGTATTAAAATATTATTGTGCAAAAGTAATAAACATTTGCATTAATTATAGAAGTAAAATCAATTCCCTGTAATTTAAATAATTCACTCTTTTCTGATTTTATTTTTATACATATTTGATATTTGAGGAAGAAAAAAATAGCTGAAATTTGAACTGAGCTGTTCCCAAGTTTTATCTGAAGGTAAAATGGACAAATATTTACATAATAAACAATTTATGCTTTATTTTTCTAAAATGAATTTTAGTGGACTAACACCACCCAAGAATGAACAACAAAAAAATAGAGTTCAAGAGCACAAACATTAGAGTCTGACAGAAACAGGTATTAATTCGAACTCTGCAATAAATGAAGTGGAGAGCTGTAAGGTTTCTTACCACAGTCACAGCATTCTTATCTGTAGTACAGGAATAACAGTGATTCTATATGTAGACGACATGGGGATTAAATGACTGCATGCATGAAAAAGATTTTACTTAGCTCCTGACAGAAAAATCACCCAAAAGTAAGAAAATATATACTAAGGAAACTGAAGTTTTTGTGTTTTGTACTTTCTGTCATTATTGGTGACATATAATTCTCATACACTTTTACTTTCTTCATCTTTTCCTTCTACTTTCCTCCTCCTCTTCTTCCTACTTTTCAGTATTAATATTAGAAAATATGATTACCACAGATGCAATAAAACTAAGTTTATTCACTGCTTATTTTTAAATTTTTTCCGTTGAGGTAAACAGAAATGTGTAAGATTACAGATCTAGTTAGCGTTGCCTTTGCTAAGTTGAGATGTTTTATTCTTACTTTCTTCATTTTGGTTGTAGATCTTTCACATAAGGCATTTCATAAACCATAGGCATCAACTCACTCCAGAGAATCACATAAATGAACTAGCAAGAAATTCACTCTCACTTTTGCAAATTACAAGAGCCCTTTAGTGAGGTGGGAAATGAAGATGCCATTTAAGGCTGATTTCCTATTAAGTTTTCTTCAGTAAAATATTGGACTGCTGAAAACTAAGTAATATGTATGTGGTTCATGATAATAGACAGGATAGCAAATGAATTAATTAAATACGTACAGTAAATTTTCCTTTTTCAAAAGGAAATCTCTAAAGAAATATAAGAAATAATTTTGTTACATATGTATTATTTCCATTGCCCTAAAATAATAAATTTATTTAAAATGTATTTTTTTAAGCTATCACAGGTGAAATGCTTCAGAATAATTTAGGAAAAAAAGGATTTTCACTAATAGTGGTTGTCAATTTTCTTTCTCAGTATATGTAATAGAATAAAAAGATAACTGCTATATCACACATTTTGTGTAAACAACTATTTATAAATATAAAATATGTTTATGGACTGAATCCAGATAAGTAGATAATACTGGTCATCTGGGACATGGAAAAAAAGTTTGACTCATAAAAATAAATTTCTAATTATGTTATATGATTATTAGGGTATTTAGAGTTTGGTTGAAATTTGAGTTTAGCTAATTGACTTTTTACGTCTTCTATGGAAGTAGAATTCAAAGCAGTTAAATCATTCTTGTTTTATGCAAATATGCCAATTGGTAATTCATTCCTTACCATTTGGTGAGTTTGAAGTTCACATTGATATTTGGAAGCAGTCATGGTGTGGTATGTATTCATGGGCATAGTTGTACAAGATGGTGGGGAGTGATGGAAGAAGGGAAGTGTATAAAGGATGTGCCAATTTCCAATTCAGTTAAATGGAGTGGAGTGGAGAGATTTCAGACAAACATCCTACCAGTACTCTCTCTGCATGCCTAATGAATTGGGAATGTGTGTCTCAGCACAAAACTACCTAGGGAACCGAAAGCTCTACCTGTTTTTCCCCAAAGCACCAATATGTTTGATAGTGAATATTAATTTTATATCATACTATGATTTTTAACCTCTGGGAAATTGTGATCAAGACCTTTTGTGGTTCTTTTAAACATACTGTTGTTTTTTTTTTAAGTTATGACTAGAAGAATTTTAAAATAAATGTCAGGACTTTGTTGTGTTTATTATGAAGGTTTAAAGTATATAGATATATATTTATACATCACATAATTACAGATCCCCTCCTACAGCTCATCATGCGTACATTTCCATTACACTCAAAGCTTCCATTCCTTAATCAAGCATTCTGTGATTATGCAAATTTGAAAGATAATGAGGTACACTCTATAACAGATAGCAAATCAGTGTTGTTAAATAAGTCCTGAAAAATGAGAAAATCGACTCCTTTGGTCCTGAAAATCTTAAGGAACTTTCATAATTAGTGGATTATTCACATAGAGGAAAGTGGCACATTGTCATATATTATATTGGTTTTCTCTTTGCATTTATTTGGTTGTGTTCTTTCCTTATTCTCAGTGACTAAATATTCCCAAAATTTCTGGTCACATACAGCAATCAAAAAAATTACGAAGTTTGTAAAAGAGGACTTCAATCTGGATACACATTTGGCATGTCTTTTGCCTATTGCTAGTTCATAATTGTTTTAAGGGTTCACTTTCTATGGATCATTTGCCTAATGAAAGTGTGATACTTTTAAGTCAATGGTAGAATTTTAGGTTGTAGTATTTTCTCAACCAGGATATATTTGACAGCAGAATGTTTCTCAGACATCAAGCAAGTAACTGCCTTTTTTCATAATTGGCAATTTCTTATACCACTGTTGATCCATTCCATGTAACTTTGCTTTAATCATTGGAATGGCCTATGCAGTGGTTATTTGCAAGTTGAAGTGCATTTTTGTTGAAAATTTTAATTTCTTTCCCTTTTCAGAAAGGAACTCATTGCTTGGGAAGAGTTGAAACAAAATGTTAATGTTTTGTTTTATTTAGCTATTTCTGTTAATAGGTCTTTGTTAAGGGTGGGTTAGTAAATATTTCATCTTCAAAAGCCAGGAAAGCATCACAATCTAAACCTTATTTTCTGGAAGATATAGGAAGAGAAGAGTGATTACAGATTATTTTAAGAGTGCAATAGGTATTCAATAATGTAGTGTGGCTTAGAATTAGTAAGAGGCCTTCCCATCCGAGGACATTTTCTCTAACTGTGTGTGATGGAGCCTGAAATATTAGTTACTCTTTCAATTAACATATGAGTAGAGACAGACTCAATGAGCAAACCATGCTTAAGGTTCCTAATAGTTAAAAATAAAATTGTAGTGGCACCTGGGTGCTCAGTTGGTTAAGTGCCCAACTCTTGGTTTTCACTCAGGTCATGATGTCAGGATCACGAGATCCAGCCCCATGTGGGCTCTGTGCTCAGCATGGAGTCTGCTTGAGATTCTCTGCCTCTCCCTTCCCTCTGCGTGCCCCCCCCCCCATACTTGCACTCTCTCTCTAAAATAAATAAAATCTTAAAAATTGTAAAGGGGAGTAAGTCGGAGGGGGAGATGAACCATGAGAGATGATGGACTCTGAAAAACAAACTGAAGGTTCTAGAGGGGAGGAGGATGGGGGGATGGGTTAGCCTGGTGATGGGTATTCAAGGGGGCACGTTCTGCATGGAGCACTGGGTGTTATGCACAAACAATGAATCATGGAACACTACCTCAAAAACTAATGATGTAATATATGGTGATTAACATAACAATAAAAAGAAAAAAATTGTAAGGGGCGCCTGGGTGGCTCAGTCGGTTATGCGTCCAACTCTTGATTTCACTTCGGATCGTGATCTCAGGGTTGTGGGATCGAGCCCCACGTCTGGCTCCATGCTCAGCCTGTTCTACCCCCCTTCCACACTCTGTCTCCCCCCCTCAAATAAATAAATAAATCTTGAAAAAAGTAAAATTGTAACACATTTGATCTCATTATATATACATTTTAATTTTTTTAAAGATTTTTTTATTTATTTATTGAGAGAGAGAGAGATAGAGAGCATGAGAAGGGGGAGAGTCAGAGGGAGAAGCAGACTCCCTGCTGAGCAGGGAGCCCGATGCGGGACTTGATCCCGGGACTCGATCCCGGGACTCCAGGATCATGACCTGAGTGGAAGGCAGTTGCTTAACCAACTGAGCCACCCAGGCGCCCTATACATTTTAAATAATAACAAACAACACTCTTCTTCTCCTTCAAAATAATATTAAATGAGATATAGGTCCTGCTCTTAAAAGGGGGGAGAAAAAACAACCTGCAGCTGTCCATGAGGGAAGCAGTGTTTTAGAAGATAAAATCAGATCCTCTCAAAAGTCTATTTCATTGGCTTCAAGATGATAATTGGAAAAACTAAGAAGAAATTTTGTGGGTTTTTTTTTGTGGAAGAGGCATATTTCAGGTATAATGGAAAGTTGAAAGTATAGGAACAATATCCAAGTG
Organism: Eumetopias jubatus; assembly: GCF_037043125.1. Lineage (NCBI taxonomy): Eukaryota > Metazoa > Chordata > Mammalia > Carnivora > Otariidae > Eumetopias > Eumetopias jubatus. The sequence goes on along the minus strand of NW_028274811.1, from coordinate 82,471,938 downwards.
CCAGTAGTTGTGGTATTTATTTAAGTTGAATTATTTCAAATATATTTCACTTTGTTGATTATTTGCATCAAATACTTGCATTTGAAGAGGCCCACAGTGTTTTACTTCTCTAAAATTCCCATTTTCTCTCTTTTCAGCAGTCTCTGTATCTCTTTATCATTAGAAAGTTTATGTTTCATAGTCTTTTTGATCACTACTGCAGTGTTCCATTACATTTTATCATGGGATATATTTGAAGATTTTTATTGAAGGTATTTTTGTTTCTCCAAATGTTTCTTGCCATTCAACAAATGTATTTCCTTCCCCTTCAGAAGCTAGTATGTAGAACCTAGAGTAAAAAAGTCAAAGTGATGAAGAGATGTTTTAGCTTATAGTTGATACTTTGAGATAAAACACTTTTGAGATGAACACTGCATATAGACATACATGTATTGGATTTCCAAAGACTCAATTTGGAATATTCAGACAGGCTCTATAATGCTAGAATCTAGATTACTAGAAGATAGATTTAATTGTAGATTAGGGATAATGCAACTTAAGCCTGGGGCATGAGGACTGTGGAAAATATAATTCTAGATATGTTGAGGGTAAAGCCAGTATCAGATGCTTGTTCCCTGCTTGCCTTTTAGAGGCCTGGCAGGAGACCATCTTCAAAATGGGAAAGCCACAGGTTAAAGCTTACATTTTAATGAATATATACTTAAAACAGAAATGAGTCCTTATCTACTAGTAAGGATTGTTATAAAATGGCAAATCTTAATGCTTTTTATACAGGTCTTTATTGAGCATATACTATCATATGTAGAAATAAAACAATGTTCCTGCATTATAGAGAGAATGGGGGGCTGAGGTTAAGAGTTTTTAGATATCAACAGAATTAGGTGCTTCTCAGCTAAATTGAATTTGTTATAGGAAATTAACATTACATTTCTGTACATCTTAGTAGTGAATGTACATTTAGAATATACATTTAGAACTTACCCATATTATCTTAGACTTTGTACACAGAGTTCAGCTAAGTTAATCCTTTACAAAACTTTTAAACTTTAGAGAAGTAGAGGCTCAGAATCAGAAACAATTACATTTTAAAAAGAATCACTACTGCATGCTATTTGTCAGAATCAACATTTTTTTCATTAGCAGCAATGGTTTTTACATTACTCCTTTTCTGCATTCATTGTATGGGGGTATCAAAAAAATCATATCTATTGAAACTTAGGAAACATTCCTTCATATTTTAGAAAAAAGAATACTTTTTAGACATAGTTTTTTCTAAATAGTGCCTCGTCAAAAACAGATTCAATATCTATTTGTTAATAGCTCTTATAGTTACTTGCTCTTTGTAGATGCTCATGTTATATTTTAAGTGTGTTAGTTATCCATCAGCAGTTACTAGATATACTGCACTATGGCTAGGTTTATAATACTTACTAATTTAGTGATTATTGTGTATGTGTTTTCATTTTAGCTGCATACTTCCTGAGGAACTATAACTAAAGTTAGGAAAATTACCATTGTTCTATAGAACAGGGCCTTGTTGGTCAGTAGCACTATACTCATGGGAAGCCAGAGTTGGGTCCCTGTTCTATTAAAAAGAACAACGATATCATTAGACTTTACACAGAAACCCAGAAATAGACGAGAGACACACTGAGAAAGTTGGGGGAGTAACAAAGACACACTTTCCTCTATTATGTAATTTTGCCCAGGGCTTGCTTTGTTTTCTAGTTATGATTTATGACTGTGGGAGATCCCCAAGCACTTACATGATTTCACATTATCATCTTTCTGCTTTCTGGAAAGATTTAAGTACATTTGAACAGCTGACATTGACACAAAGTTTTGTTTAGCATGGAAGTGGTCCAGGAATTTTAGTTCATATATGGGAGACTTGTCACCTAATGGTATTATACATGAAACTTATGTATGTGAGAAGACATACAAATGGCAAAAAGAAATTTATAATACTTAACCATCTGCAAATATGTATGAAACAACAGGGTAAGTGAAGACACACAACAATGCTTTAATTTCCCTTTTCTTCCTTAAAGTGGAAGAAGTTTATCTTCCCTGTCTCTACCACGCAGGAGACCACAGCTGTTAATGCTAGCACTGTCACCAACACAGTGTTTGTCAAAGATTTAGTCTTTATCATAAATGGAGCCAAGGCAGGAAATTCTTGTTCCAACTAGCAGTGATTTCTGGCCTGCCCTCCTCCAAGAAGAACACTTGTAGTAAATGCAAGGTTTTGTTTTATCAACAAAAGACCTCACCGGAAAAACAGAGTGCCTTGAACAACTTAGACCTAATTGGGAGAAATGGTTCAGAGAGAAGTTGCCAAGGGAGGTTCTTTTCTTTCTTCTTCATGCATAAGTGATTGTATTTGAAAAAGAAACAGAGCAATTACTAACTTTCAGTTAGTTTAGTATATTTTATGGGTCGAACATACCACAAAAGATAATCACTAAAAACACATCAGATTTACTTACAAATCTGTGAAGAGTTTTGCATGGCCCATTTTTAGTTTTGTCAAAACATCACTATCATCATTATTATTAACAATACAAATTTTATTACAAGACAAAATACAAAAAGTCCTTGACTGCACTATGCTATATCCAAGTAAAAAAGAAATATTGTTAGATAAAAATAAAAGCATACGAAATGATAAAAATAAATGTTTGGTTTGCCCTGTCAGTTGCAATAGGAAATCACAGTGATTTTGAGACAAGTTGATTGGGAATTAAATTATTTTCAATAAATTTAAATCTTAAATATTTGCTTTTTGACATTTATAATGGCATTTAGCATTGGCATACTAAGGAAGCAAAAATCATATGATCTTATTAATTGACACAGAAAAAGCATTTGATGAAACATCCACTCTAACTCATTAAAATGTCTAGCTAACATCATATTTAGTGATGAAAAAGGTGAATATTGCTCCCCTAGGATTGGGAGAAAGAGTTTTTCAGTATAGCTCTTGAAGTTCTAGCCACTACAATTAATCAAGACAAATAAAGGTATATAGAATGGAGTAAACTGGTCTCTGCAGGTGACATGGTCATAATTATAGAATAGCTTAAGGATCTAAAAAACACTTATGGAACTAATAAGTGAACATATTAAAGTTGCATGATACAAGAATGTAATGAGGTGTCTGGCTTCATTATTGATGTTGCCTGTGAGGCCTTTTTTTTTTTAATAGGGGCGAGTGGCAGAAGGAAGGGAGGAGAGGGGATCTTAAGCATGCTCCGGGACTATCGTGGAGCTCTAGGTGTGGCTCCACCTCACAACCCTGAGATCATGACCTGAGCTGATATCAAGAGTTGGGTACTTAACTGGCTGAGCCACACAGATGCCCCGACAGTGAGAGTTTTTAAGTATTACTCATCCTTTATTCCCTTATGACCCATATTTGGACTAGCTGATAAAAAAGCCTAGGTAGTCCATTCTTTGGTGTAAGCAGGGAATTCAAACATGCAAGTGCCTTCCACTGTACTGGAATACTTATCCTGGCTCCACCTCCTAACCATGATGTAAAACTAAGCCAGTCTTCTTTCCTTGCTCTCTTAAGCCATTTTGAACCTACTTGAGAGGCCTGCCCTATTCCCTCAGAGACTTCAGTCATATAACAAACCTTTCATACCTTCTTGGTGTATGTGTTGTATTATCAGTCTCAACATCTGAGCTGTACTTTTTGTAGGGTCCATCTGCCTCTGCAGGTAAATATAAAAAAGACCAATACGTTAAAAAATTAATTGCATTTCGATATATTAACAACAAAAACAACAATGAACAATGAACACCAAAATTAAAACCACAAAACCATTTACAACTACATCAAAGAAAATGAAATACTTAAGTGTACACTTAATAAACTATGTATAGGAACTATATGCTTAAAATTAGAGAAGAGTTAAATAAATAGACATACCATGTTCATGGAGTGGAAGACTCAAGATAGTAAATGTTATTTTTTCCCAAACATCTGTGAAGTTAATGCAATTAATATAAAAATTAATATAAATTTATAAATTAAATAAAATTAATATAAAATTAAATGCAAAGTTTTTTGTAAACAGACAAAATTATTTTAAAATTTATATAGAAAAATAACAAAACTATAATAGATTGAGCAATCCTGACTGAAAGTGAAGTGGCAGCAGTCACTCTACTGAGTATTGTTTTGTTGTATAGCTACAGTAAATGTGGTAATGTGGTAGACACGTAGATAAATGGAACTGATGTATAACTGCACACATATGCCCAGCTGATTTTTGACAAGATGTAAAAGCATTTTATTTTATTTATTTTTTTAAAATATTTTATTTTTATTTATTTGACACAGAGACAGAGAGAGCACAGGCAGAGGGAGAGGGAGAAGCAGGCTCTCTGCTGAGCAAGGAGCCCGATGCGTGGCTTGATCCCAGGACCCTGGGATCATGGCCTGAGCTGAAGGCAGGCGCTTAACTGACTGAGCCACCCAGGTGCCCCTCTAAAAGCATTTTAATAGAAGGAAGCCTATTCAATAAATGGTGCTGGAACAGTTTGTTATTTTTAAGCAAAAAATGAACTTCAACCTAAACATGATAAAAGAATTGACTCAAAATGGATCACAGATGAAAATGTAAAACATAAAGCTATAGAACTTTTCAGGGAAAAAAAGAAGAACATATATGGGGCCTATCACTAGTCAGAGTTAGTCTTAGCATGAAAACACAATCCATAAAAAGAAACTTATAGGTTGGACCTCATTAAAATTAATAAGATTTGCTTTACAAAGGCCAGTGTGAAAGTCCTGCAACCTAATAGCAAAAAGCAAAAAACAAAATAAAAAACAACCCAATTAAAAATGGGCAGACTTGAACAGATATCTCTCCAGAGAAGACATACAAATGGCAAATAGGTAGAGGACAAGGTGTTCAACACCATTAATTATCAGGAAGTGCAAATCAGAACTGCAATGAGATATCACTTCACATTAGTTTAGGATGGCTATTAGCAAAACAAAAGAAGTGTTGGCAAGGGTGCAGAGAAAGGGGAACACTTGAACATTGTTTGTGGTAATGTAAAGTGGTGTAGCAGCTATAAAAAAACAATATGGAGATTCTTTTAAAAATTAAAAAACGTAGAACTATATGATCCAGCAATCCCACTTCTGGGTGTATATATCCAAGAGAATTGAAATGAGTATCTCTAAACAGTATCTTCATTGCAGCATTATTCACAGTCACCAAGATATGGAAACTATCCATGTGTCCATTGGCAGATAAATGGATAAAGAGAATGTGATATATACATAAATGGAATATTATTCAGCCTTAAAGAAGAAGGAAATCCTGAGAACCTGGGTGGTTCAGTTGGTTAAGTGTCCAACTCTTGATTTTGGCTCAGGTCATGATCTCAGAGTTGTGAGATCGGGCCCCATGCATTGGGCTCTGTGCTGGGAGTGCAGTGTGCTTAAGATTCTCTCTCCTTCTGCTCCTTCCCACCTCTCTAAAGCCTCTCTTAAAAAAAAAAAAAAAAAAGACTAAGAAGGGGAGGAGGAGGAGGAAGAAGAAATCCATTTACAACAAAGTGCATGAAGGACATTATGCTAAGTGAAATAAACTGGTCACAGAAGGACAAATGCTGCATGATTCTACTTACATGAGATATCCAAAGTAAAATCATAGAAGCAGAGAACACAATAGTGATTGCCAGGAATTGAGGGATGGGGGAAATGGAGTTTTTCCATGTATATAAAATTTCATTTATCCTAAATAAATAAATTTTAGAGGTATGTTATACAGTATAGTGCCTATAGTTAACAATGTGGTACTGCATACTTCAAAATTTATTGAGGGAAGATGTCACATTAAGTGTTCTTACCCCCCAAAAAGCAAAACAAACAAGAAACAAGAAAAGAAGAGACAAAAGCAAAGGCAAATAAGGATAATTTGGGAGGTGTTGGCTATGTTTATTACATTGATTGTTATGATAGTATCACAGGTGTTTGCATGTAGAGAAATTCATCAAATTATAGACATTAAATATATTTATTTCTTTGTATATAAATTAAACTTCAATAAAGTTGCATAAAAAATGTCCATGTGAAGAATATGAAAGACAGGCCACATTCTGGGGGAAAATTTTGCAAATATCTACTGTAGGATCAATATCTATAATACACAAATGATTCTCAAAATTCAGCAGTGGAAACTAAGTAAACAAAAAATGTAATTTGAAAATAGACAAAAGACACAAACAGACATTTCACTGAAGAAGATATTCAGCATCATTAGCCAGCAAGGAAAGGAAAATTAAAATCACAATGAGATGTCACTGCATACTTCCCAGAATAACTTTTTTAAAAAATGATAACAAATGGGTGAGAACAGGGAGAAATTGGATCACTCATACATTGCTCATGGGAATGTAAATGGTGCAGGCAATCTGTAAAACTGTTTATCACTTTATTATAAAACCAAATACACAGCTACCATATAGCACAACAACTGCACTCTTGGGTATTTATTCCAGAGAAATAAAATTTGCGTTCACACAAAAACTGATGCATAAATGTTTGTTGCAACTTTATTTGTAATAGCCAAAAAACTATAATGTTCCCCGATGTTCAGTAGGTGAATGGTTAAACAAACTGTGTGTACGTGCACATACACCATGTAATAAAATTCAGCAATAAAAAGGAGCGAACTAGATCTATTAGCAGCTTGGATGAATCTCTGTAGCATTCTATTGAATGAAAAATACTCAAAGGGAATATATAATGCATGATTCCACTTATCTAACATTTTTGAAATGAAAAACTTTTGGAAGTGGAGGACAGTTTAGTGGTTGCCAGTGGGTGGGAACAGGCAGGAAGGGCATGGGAGAAGAGCAATTAAAGAAGAGTAATAGGAGGAGTCTTTGTGATATTGGAGCTGTTCAACTTTTTGCCTTTATAACTTCAGTTTAGAAATAAATACCATACACAAATGAGTACAAGTAAAACTGGAGAAATCTGAATCAGATTGGAAGACTGTATCGACATAAATATCCTTGTTTTAATATTAAATTATAGTTTTGTAAAATATTACCGTTGGTGGAAACTGGATAAAATGTATGTGGGTTCTCTATTTCTTATAATTGTATATGAAGCTAAAATCATCTCAATACAAATTTCAACTTAAAAAATGAAGAAACCGAAGACCAAAAAATGAAAATGCATTTAGTTACATTAAAAAATCTATTGATTCATTATGTATAACAAATGTTTCACTATATTTCCTGTACAGTTCAAAATATATTTTTTAAAATATATTTATTAATTTTAGAGAGGGAGAGAGAGTGCACACATGAGTTGGGGGAGGGGCAGGGGAAGAGGGAGGGAGAAATGATCTCAGGCTTACTCCAAGCTGAGTGCAGCGTCTTATGTGGGGCGCGATCTCACAACCCTGAGATCATGACCTGAGCCGAATTAAGAGTTGGATGCTCAACCAACTGAGCCACCCAGGCGCCCCCATCAAAATATTACTTGTTAAACTGCATGTTCTTCAACTGTAAATCAAGTTATTCCCTGAGGAGTTCCAATCGTTATGTCTTTAGTCCAGTTAGTGCTTTTCTTTGTACTTGCTCTTGCACATATTGGATTTAAGTGAAAAGTGTATGCAATTTTTTTTTTTCTTTGAGAATGAGAGATAGAGAGCACGAGAGGGAAGAGGGTCAGAGGGAGAAGCAGACTCCCTGCCGAGCAGGGAGCCTGACGCGGGACTTGATCCTGGGACTCCAGGATCATGACCTGAGCCGAAGGCAGTCGCTTAACCAACTGAGCCACCCAGGCGCCCGAAAAGTATATGCAATTTAAGATTTGTAAAATCTAGAAGTATAAAAATTAGCTTATGATCTATAAGGGGAAAATATAAAATATCTGCTTTTAGTCACTTTTTAGGTTTTCCAGACTTTGTTTTTTTTTTTTTTTTACTTTTTGGCAATTACAGTTTTGAAAAATATAGAGCAATTATTTTGTAGAATATCGTAATTTGTTTTTCTCATGTCTTCTCTGATTTGATCCATGATCTGATTCAGATTATGCAATTTTTGCAAGCATATCAGCGTGATTTGCCTTTTCAGTGTCTTACATTCAGGAAGCCTTTGAAATTAGTTTGGTGCACATTGACAATGTTGTCTTTGATCACTTTGCTAAATATTCATTAGATTATCCACATATAGTTGTAATACATTCTCTTACAAATGGTAAGTGATTTGTGAAAAGGTACCTTTAGACAATATATATATCTTATTCTTTATCAACTTTTCACCCCACCTACTCTCCATTGATGATAGTTTAATGTCATCTTTTGAAGAAATTTTCTTTTATTTATTTATATCAGAAAGAAATTGTTCCTATCATTATAGAACATATATATATACACTTATATAACAATTTATACATTTAAATATTAAATGCATATTTATAAAGTTCCAAGTAGATCTTTAAAAATTTTTTTTGCGTTAAATAATTTCTATTTTTATTGCACATTGGTTTGATATTTCTTGTGAAATTTCTTTATAGAATTTATTTTTCTGTCAGTTAATGAAGGATCAATTTTTAATGTTTTAAATTATGAATGTTTTGGTGTATTGGGAAAGAGGATTTATTTTCTATTATTAGGTTATGAAGTTTAATATGTATCCATATGATCTACCTAATTTTTTGCACAACCGAAACTAATGTATTGTGTTTAAAGTCACTTTAGTGGTTACCTTTGGACAAGATAATTTACCAGTTTTTACACTTATGACTTGTGCATTTTCTATAATTTCTAAAACTTAAAAATAGCAAGAAATTATTCACACAGGTTATTGATAATGAGCTCTGGAAAAAAAAAACTTTCCTCTACAATGTACGTGGCTGATTTCTGTTGCATGAATAGGGTCATACAATTTCATTAGTATTTGAGTAAAATGTCTGGAAATATATGTAAGTAGTAGGGTTACAATTAAGTGGAAGTTAATGAAATATTCATCAGGCAACTTTTTTGCTAAGCTTTAAGGTAACTGGGGCATTTTACAAAGGGATATAATAATAAATATGACATTACTTCAAAGTATACACAGTTTAGTGGGAGAGACAGGAAAGAGAAAAAATTTCCTACAACTCTTTATGGTAAATTCTACTTCATATGAAGGTATTACTCAAGTTGTGATGTCAACCAGCAATGGATGCTGACAAGAAGTGCTCAGAAAAGTTGAAGTGACCTTGGGGATGAGACTCACAAGTGAAACTGATGAATTAAAATAACATAAGAGGTCATTGGGTACTTTGAGGAAGAAAATTTTTAGTGGCTGTTGGGGAATAGGAAATATTAGGTGAAGATGAAGCATACTCTTTTGTTGAGTTTGGATAGAAGAAGAAAGAAATAAACTGTATTTTTAAATTTGATAATTATAAGAAACTTGAACTAGTTGGTGGCTTGAGGGTAGAGATCCCCCCGAAAAGAATAAATTAAAGTAATTAAAAAAATAAAGCTTGAATAGTTGGACTCTAATATTTCTGGAAAGGTTGTAGAGTAGGATCAATGTAACAGAAAGAACATCTCTTCTCAGCATTACAAATACAGTGACAAATAGATGCAATTAAATTGAAGAGACTTGAATTAAAAATTATTTCCTAGTATTCTTAATTTTGCCTTTATCTATGAATCCTTGACCACAATTACCTTTTTTGCTATTACTCCCACACAGTTATTTTTTCTACCTCTGTTCTCCATTTCCTTAGTCCTTCCAGTCCCTGACGCCTCACTTTTTTTTACAACCTATTCTAATCTGACTGACTCTTCGACTTAGCAAGTACCTGATCAGTCACTGTTACTTCTTCTTTCAAATTCCATACTATCCCATCAATCTTAACGTACAAATCCTTTCTTTTGTCCTCTCTTCTACGTGTTGACTTCTCTATTCCTGAACTAGAAACTATAACTCTTACATCTCTTGGACTAGGAAAGGTCCAGGTTGAAATCACAAAAGAAGATGGCTGGAGTAGACTGAAGGGTGGACCATTACTGTGAAATCAGGCTCCCACGACAGTGGAGACATTATTTCAGATGGTGCCAAAAGTTGAATTTAGAAGGAAGGAAAATTATAAACCAGATGTTAGTAAGTATGAGTTGATCTTCTAAAGGTTATAGTCACAAGTAGGGGTTTGGATAGTGCTATCAAATCATATGAGATTCAGTAGGGGAAGATTTGTTTGTTTAGTAGGAGATGGTGGATTGTCAACAGGAACATGGACCTTCAGTCTGATGGGGTTGCATGAGGGAAGGAATGAACTGTTTTTCAGAGAGCTTTAAGAAATAGTGTTTTGGTGGAAGGGGGGCATGTAGAGCTTTCTGTTAGTGCAAAGAGGGCATGAGAAGCAGGGGTAACCTCTAAGTTCCTAATATTTCCCACCAAAAGATGTCTCTGCAAAATTGGCAGAGATTCTCATGAGCTGGCCAAGACTTGTCTTCAACTTCCAAAGGAGTTGGCAGCTATCAAACATCTCAGAAAGGGTCAGCATGGGAATCTGTGGGGGAAAGTTTTTCTCTTTGTTTTTTTCTCTTTCCTTTCCTAGCATTCAACAACAGAGGACATCCTTCTATATCACTATTTAGTCTTGGCCTGTGAATTGTGTGAATGGAGAGAAAATTTATTCTTATGAATGATCAGGGCGTCGTACAAAAGGATTAGATCAGAACTCAGACCTACTCTTCTGTACTTTTCTTAACCAGAGTTACAGAAACTTAACAGGGAGTAGAAGGTGGTATTGAAAAGTTTTAAAATAGAAACTGCTGAAGAAGCACAGAGAACCTGGATTATGAAATCCCTGCCTTCCTTTATATCTAGTTCCTTACCATAGGTCCCATTCAGAGCTGGTTGCCTTCACAGGAGACAAACTCCCTTGCCTTGCCCGCTCAAATACTTGTTTTAACATATGGCAATTTAGATGCTGTTGCTTGTCTCCTTAAATGTCTCTCTAAGACCATTTACTGTTTTTATGGCCAGTTTTAATGTGCTGCCATGTTTTCGCTACTTGGCTGCCAGGCACTATTTTAATACCAGCATATCTCTTGCAAGGAAGCAACCTGATTCATTATTATTAAGTTATCTTTTTTGGCAGTAAGTTCTGCGTGGCTCAAAGATTATGTAGAAGAAGAAGAATGTCCTTTCACAATCATTGTTGCCTCCTTGACGTTTCTCTGATAAACTTGTTTTGTATTATCTTCTGTTTTCTTTGTACAGCCGTTCTTCCAAGATTTCATTATAGTCAGGGTGACAAGGATTTTGTTGTTGTTGAAGTGAGGTGGCACGTGCTAAATTGCCTCTGATAGAAGAAGAACTCAATCAAAACTGACATTGTCTGTGTAGTGCTTTACCAAAAGTCCACTAGGTTGTGATATGTTTTAATGTTTAGACTTCAGTTCTGCAATGAATATTAAATCAACAATTCTGGTTCTTGTACCAATTCAGGGAATTAACACAGAGCTTGGAAACTCTTGAAAATAAGGTGTGACCCTGCTGAAGATAATTCTGGCTTCCAGGCTTTCATGGAGGATATATTAATTCATTAAATTATTCAAGCATGCTGCATACAGATGCTGACAAGGACTGAAAGGTTTGTTGTCTACTATTAATCACTTTATTATTCATATCATTCTTTCACTAGAGGCATTAGAATATGTTTGATTAATACCTCATTTCTATTGTTTTTACAAGCAATGTTCATTGGCTCTGCTCTAAAGAACTTTGTTTCAAGTAAATGTGAACAGAACAGTAGGTAATTATCAAATCTTGGTGTTGTTTTCTATGATTGCACAGTGTCTCCTGACAAACATGGCTATCACAGCCTGTGTTTAGGTTGGATGATGGTGATATATGTTGTCTCATCTTAATCTGACAAGAAATGAAGAGTCCCTGAAGATCAGTTGACTTAAGGCAAATCTTAGCAACCTCTTAGTGTTCCCTGTCTCATTGTTCTCTCACTTGTTGGCTTTTATACTGGGATCACATCCATTTAGTCTGAATGTCAGATCAAGAGAAACTTTCTTTCATCCATTCTACTAAACATAAAGAGAGATGAGGGAAATTTTAGAAGACTCTTGATTCTCCAAATGTTGAGCTCAGAATTGCATATATTCCTTGCTCTAATATTGAAATGAAAACCATTATGTAAATCTTAATGATTTATATGCTAGGTAATTTGCTTTGCTTTTTGAAGCATAAATTATGCTAGAGCATGTTTTGAATTAGTTTAAGAAAAACCCAGATTTGGATGTGTTTCATATACAAATGTTATAAAATCAGGTTTTTGAATATTATTATTAATGTTTTAATAAGAAAAACCACATTTACTCTAAAAAAGAAGGTAAGCAAACCAAGCCTGGAGAATAATGGAAACAGTGCACACAAAGTGTGTTTCATAGCCAAAAATACCTATTCTTAGGTGCTGATTTTTTTCTGTAGTCCCTAGATTCAGCATCTATTTTATAAATATAAGTAGTTGCCCCTGGCATCAGGGTTCTGCTGTTTCTAAACTGCCTTGCCTTTTATTTCCTGGGCTGAGTAGTTCACCACAGGAAGCTCCACAGAACGTGCTGCTTAGAGCTAACTCTTCAACATCCATATGGCTCAATTCAGGTCCTTTACAAGCTTGTTTGCATGCACATTGTACCTGGAATTTATTGACCCTGCTGCTTTCCTTCTGTTTATGTCATTGCCATTGTATGCTTGTTCCTTTTCTGCCTTCCTAAAGTTAATAAATAATCAACCAATTGAGCAGAAGATTGCCTCACAGAAGTCAATGCCATCTCACTTATCCAGATTTCAGTTTTCTTTCTGTCCTAATTCTGTATGATTTGGCTATGAACAACCCCAGATGTGGAAGAAAAAGTCATTGGATAAGTTTGGATTTATAAGTGAGGGCAAGTCAGTATAGTGCTATAAGGGAAAGAAGTAAAGATAAACTGTCAGAAGCATTGCTGCTTTGAGCAAATTATCACTTTGGCACTGCTTTTCATATTCTTTTGTGTGTTATTGGAAGGGAAATGGGGAGAAAAAGGAAGAGAAATGGTACTTAGGGAGAGGGCCTAGTATAAGGGAAAGTTCATAGGTTTTAAGTTAGGAGACACAAAGTTTCAAATCTTGGCTCTGCCACTTATATGACACTGGCAAGTTATTTAAACTCAAGTTTTTTTTTTTTAAGATTTTATTTATTTATTTGGTAGAGGCACAGCTGAGAGAGGGAACACAAGCAGGGGTGTGGGAGAGGGAGAAGCAGGCTTCCCATGGAGCGGGGAGCCCGATGCGGGGCTCGAACCCAGGACCCCAGGATCATGACCTGAGCCGAAGGCAGACACTTAACGACTGAACCACCCAGGTGCCCCTAAACTCAAGTTTTATTCCCTTCATCTGTTAAAAAGAAAAAATATTACTTGCTTTATGTTTATTTAAAGGTTTTTGTGATTTCATCTGATTTCTTGACCCATAAATATAACCTCAGTATTGAAATTTTATATTTCCTTTCCTTTAATTTTATTAGTACAGGTTCCCCTTTCTTGAGGATATGTGTCATTTTCCTCTTTTTATCTTTCACATCTGGAAGGGGGGAAGAATCCAATAAATATGTGTTGTGTGAATCTATGAATGAATACATAACCCATGATATTCCTTTAAAGTAATATTGTACTTTTGTTAAGATACCTTCATAACTCCTAATCTTTTCTAATAAGGCTAGTTATCTAATTTTCCAAGATTCAGCAAAAATGGAAAAAGTAAATTAGACTCAAGCTTGCAGATTGCTAGTTAGGCACATAGGCGATAGTAAAAGTTACAGCTGACAGGTTGAGGATACAGAAAAACTGAAACACTTGAGTGCAACCTGTTCTGTAGCTCTCCAAGACATACTCATCCCATCCAGTATCATATTACAAAACAGATTGGCATTCATGTAAGTAGACACTTTGAGCTGTAATGGAAGGGTAAAATTATATTAAATTCATTCGGCTTTAGAAAGCATAAATGTGTGTAATATGTTTTAGAAATATTTCTATTAAGATGGTTACTTTCAGTGCTTGAAAAGTTAAGCTTCAATTATCTGTAAAATTAACATATGTGTACAGATCATTCCCCATCAATGTCAGATTAATAGAGTGTTCTGCCTGTTGCCATTACAAGTCATTCTTCCACCACCCTTCGGTATTTTTTCCCCTACCAAAATATGCTACAGTGATGAATAGGTTTTTTTTTTAAGGAAGATTCCTTTTAGGAAAGGTAAGATCTACCTTAAGATTAGCAAAAGCCATCGTAGACCTGTTCCGTGTGATCATTCCAACTTTTATATTTCACTATGAGGTCAAGGAAATTCCCAGGCTAAGCCTGGCATCGGTGCCATTGTATGTACTTGTAATCTGAGCCAGACATCTGTGAGTGAACTCAACAAGCCCCAGGGCATGAAGGCTGGCATTTGTCCACCTGAAGGACTATTTAAGTAAAAGCAGGACAGGGGAGAACGACAGGGTCATCTGTTCTCTTTGTATTGGTGTTTTTGGCTTCAATGTATGCAATTTATAAACTGGCTCAAAGACTGTTCATTTTCAAGAAAACAACGCTTTCACATAATGTAACAGTCATCAAAGAGCTGGAAGATATGGTAAAGTTTTAACTGTATGACTAATTTAAACTTTTCCTTACGGCTTTTCATTCATACCACAGCTCTCCCCTTTTCAAATAGACCACTACATCATTCACCACGTACGTACACACACGTACCTAAAGTATGTGGCAGTTTCCTTACTTTCTTGTCTTGTTTGATAAATAAATTAAATCAATATATAAAATATATTCTGCTAAGAGCAAGTCCCAAGTTCCTTTTGGTGGCTTACTGAGTTAAATTATAGATAGCCTGATGAATATTGAATCTGAATGAAAAACTAATTATAAAAAAGCATTATACAGATATTTTGATATTCCTATGTAAGTTAAAATTTAGAAATTTGTAAGAAAGTAAAAAGATTAATATTGTGTAAGAGTAGAAAGTAATCAGGAGGCTAGTTTCAGTAATAATTTCTGAGAGCAACTTTAATATATTGCTGTGAATAATAGTACAGGTTATTTGGTTGAGGTGTCAGATGGAAGGATCAACTGGTGGAATACTGTGGAGGGGCATTCATTGTTGATTGCAGAGATAAGCATAATTTATTTGGGACTGTATCCTAGCTCTGGGACTGTATCCTAGCTATGGGACCGTATCCTAGCTATGGGACCCTCCTTCTTTATTACTCTCACGTTTTTTATGGGGGTAAGAGTAAAATCAGGTTTGTTTTCAAAGAATAAATATTTTAGGCTTTAATCAAGTTTAGCCTAGTTGCCAGTTTTGAGGAGACTACAAGGGAATGCTATTTGCCTGATACTTGCAGACATTAGGGGTCTTTAGCTCATGTGGACAGACTGAATGTGGGCAAATCCCTTCCCCTCAAAGGGGGATGACGACTAGTTCCCAGTCCCAGTTAGGTCATTGCCAGATAACCTGTAATGAATCTCTGCTATTTTCATCTGATTTTCCTAACTGCTTGTTTTCCTAAAGGGTTATCAAATTATTGAATATCAGATTTAAATCAGAGGTTTTATTATTGCTATTTTAAAGAAAATATGAATTCGATGAAATGTATTTAGAAAGCATAGAATTAGGAGGATACTATAATTTTCATCAAACCCTTCATTTTGCATGTGAAAAAAAGAGAGTTTAAGGCTTAAGTAGTGTTGTTGGGAATTTTAACCTTTCTAGGTTTGTGCTTTTAGTCCAAAACCATCTTCTCAATATCTATCAATTTTCCTAAAATAAAGTAGTTGCACATGTCTTAGGCTTTGCCAGCCATAGGTCACCTTTTTCCTTCTAATTTTTGTACTTTCTTTTTATACTAATTCTGTAGTGAAACAAGCCCCCATCAGCTTTACTGACACAAATTAACTTGTTAACACATTCTCAGTTACTAGGAGTTTCAAGAAAGGTCCCCAACTCACACACACAAATTAGTCTGTCAGTTGAAGTTACTGTGTGGCATGTGCCCTGTTTTTCTCTACTACTTTGACATTTTCTTTTTAATATCTGATCTTGTGAATCCTCATTCTTGGCTTTGCTGAGGATTTGATCTACAGAAAAAAGTCACTGGCAGTTTCAGTTAGTCCAAATACTCCAGTCATAAGGGTACAAAATCATTTCTGTGTTTTCTGAAAAGGCTAAGAGAATGACCTCCAACATGCCACAAGAACCCTACCTAATAATGTTTATTTCAGCTCCTAAACAAACAAATGGAAACCAAACCAATCTAAAAATCCATCAAAGGAGATGACTAAATAAACCATGGTAATGTATATGTATACAAAGGCAAAGCTACTCAGATAAGGAAGTGGGTCTGTGGAAAAATCCTGAAGATATTACATTAAATAAATAGATGGTCTCAGAATAGTATTTTTACATTAACAATAATAATGAAATTCTCCCATAAAATACAATATTTATGATTTGGGTACTAAATGAACCAAATGCATATAACAGAAAGGACAGAAAAAATGACAGAGCCAAGTTCAGAAAAATACTTTCCTTTGAGGAGTAAGGAAGCGAATCAGGCTGGGGATGCTGATCAAAAGAACTTTTACCTAATGATTTTTTTTAATAGAAGTTTATTTAAGTATCTCTTGTATAAATCTAACTTTTCTACTTATCTTTTTGAACCCATTAGAATTTAAGAGGGAATTATAAGTGGCCATATGAAGGGGCCACGGCTGTTCAGGAGACTTTTTTAAAAAACATTTACTTATTATTATATAATTACAGATTATCTTCTAAAGCAGTAACACAAACAAGTAGGCCTTATACTCAATACATCTCTTTTTTCTTTTTTCCATAAACTTCTCTTGGGAAGTGTAAGTTGCTCTATCAACTTCAGGGACCAATGTTACAGGAGGGCTGCTTCATTCAAATGCGCCCTCTGTTGGGCAATGTGCAGAGATGGATTTCACTTTTAGGTGTCTGCTGGAGTAAAATGGGGGTAAAGAATTTCTTGTCTAACCAGGGAATCCCTTGCTCGAGGACTACAAATGCCGATGGCCTGAATACACACTACATTTGCTCAGGTAAGCTCAGTCCTGAAAAAGTGTCTCCTTAGTCTCCACAGGAGATGTTTGAATCAGGAATTTTGAATCAGGAACTCCAAAGCTCTTGGTGATACATCAAAGTGACACTTCTTCTTAAGTCCCCATTGAATTTTCCCTTATTCTGCCTTCTGGTTCTGGATCTCCCCTCTCCCCAGTCATAGTCTATAGGGGTAAGATCCCTGCTGAATATGAGACGAATTTAAAGATCAGCTCCTACTTGATGAAAATTTAATGGTTTGTTTTTGTTTGTTTGGTTGGTTTTGCTCTTTAGTAAACTGAAGTGAGTATTTCACATTTAGTGATGAAAGTATCTGAAAATAAAAAGTTGAATGCTTCTTCAGAGCCCTAAGCAAAAAATTCAAATAAAGATTCAAAAACTTCATTACAAAATGTCAAATGAGTCTCTTCCTTCAGATGAGACTGCTTAAATCACTTAAATTCATGATTGTTCCTTCTCTTACGCTCTCTGGGGTTTTTCTTCATTGAATGTTTTCTTTTTATTTCTCTGTACTTCTCTCTCTTGTCTCTCTACAGTGAGTCTTGTCCCTCAATTTCTAAACATGTTCAGTCTCTCTCTCTCTCATATAAAACTAATGGCCTCTCTAACAAACGAAATGTTCCTTAGCTATTATTTACTCTCTCTTGCTTCTTGGGGTCCTTATTTTCTTATCTGCCATTCATTTCACTCCTCAGTTAACTGTAATTTGTTTTTGACTCCAACTTCTCTCACCGAGGCAGGGGGTTTTTTAGGTAATAAGCTCTGGGGATCTGTTTAAAGATTGAGGCTCTAACTCCCAGGGGAAAAATGCATATAGCTACAGTATACTCATAAATAAAATTTGGCAGAGGCCTATCTTGTGTCTGCCCTGACATTAATTAATCCTCAATTAAATACATCAAAAGTAAAATCTATAAATTCAGGAGCCACAACTGTCTTTTTCTGTAGTATATCCTTAACAACAAGCATAGTTTCCAGAAGCTAATAGGCATTTAATAAGTGCTAAATGAATAAATCAGTGCCCTCATTGCCATGGAATATGATGAGTATTTTTTACCCTATTAATAATCAATTTATTGAATAGTAAATAGTACACCATGCAATGTATTAGGCTTTTTATATAGGTTTTGTATGTAACTCACATGCATTCTGGAGTCAGTATCTGTTCATTATTACCTGGACAATATTCAAACCATTCAGTTCAAACAGCTACAGGGAAAAAGACAATCATTCCAGGCCTTACTCAGAACACATTAAAAAACAATGCAATTCATAACCTCCAGCAACATTTGTCAGTACCTTAATTTTCACAATTTGAACTTCTCTGAAACTTTTTATTCACTGATAACATCTTAATTTCTCTCCCCCGGAACTGCCCTCTACTTATTCTGTTTACTTTTATCTTTTTTTGTCCTCAGAATTTAGTAATTTAGATTGGCTTAATCTCTTTAGGTAATTTTCTTTCTCTTCAAGTGTCAATGACTCTGCCTTTTTGTGCTTGTCATGTTATACTGCACAAAAATTCATGATTTGTCTGAGGAAGATCAGTTTTCTACACAAGTTGGAAGAGAGAGGAGGGGGTATGTGGAAAGAGACAGCATTCTGTTTCTGAATCCTAAATAAATGTAGGCTTTCTTAATATCCTCCAGTAACTTAGCACAAACAAAAGCTAAAAGATACAGAGCTTCTTGTCCATAGACTCACTAACGGGCTACACCGAGACTCATCCAGATCCATTTGATTAAAAAAATGATCTTTAGCACCATACTTTACTGCCCACTTGAAATAGTATTCATTCATTCAATAGATATTTAGGGTTATCTACTATGTACCAAGGATACAGGAATTAACAAAAAACTATATAAAAATTCCTGACCTTGTGGATCTGATTTTCAATTAGGGAATACAAAATAAAGAATAAAAGTAACAATTAGAATGTATGACATTTACCTGGTGCTACAAAATATAGAACAAAATAAGGGTGTGCCTGGAGAGTGGGGGATGGTGAAAAGAATAAAGTTTTAAATAGATCTTTTGAGGTCATCCATATGAGAAGGGGGCATTTGAGCAGGGACTTGAAGGAAGTGAGCGAGCAAAGATGACAGAAAGATAACTCCAGGAGGATCATTATTGGCAGTGGAATTGTCATTGCAAAGTCACTAAGTGGTTCTGGTTGTTCAGAAAACAGCAAAGAGGCTACCATGGCTGGAGTGGAGTAAGCAAGAAAAGCATAAGGTATCAAAGTGTATGAAATATTTTGTGTTTGTGTATTTTTCTCAGTTAATTGCACATTATTAAGTCCTCCAAAGAGTCTTTGAGTCCAAAGAACTAAATTTTACTGCCTTGAGGAAGAGTGTGGGTAGATGGTTGGGGTACTTGTCTTATGCACATTAGCTGCTAAATTTGTGATTATTTACTCCTTGAAATTCTTTACCCTTATGTCTAAGAGTACGTGCTCCTGGATCTTCTCATAGCTCTTGGAATTTGCAATGTATTTCTATCATGAGCTCAGGTGGTTGGCAAATGTTCATTGAAAATCTAAATGCAATAAAAATGAATGAATCAAATATCAGGAACCTGTGTATACAGCAACAAAATAGAATATTGTGTTAAATAAACCCAGCAAAGAATTGATCCATACATTGACATTGAACACTTGTCACAAGTTTTCTGAGACTGACATTTAAGAGAGGCAGGCTTTCTATATTCTCAAAGTTCTGTCCTTGTCAAGAATTAACTCACCAAAATGGTATCCCTGAGTTAAGTTTTTAGTTGTCCTTGACTTTTATAATGAAATGTTTGTGAAAAGCACTTACCTGAAATATTTGTTTTATCTTGAGAAATTATAATTGAATATATTGTTCATTAAGTTCTGTTCCCTCTTACATGAGTACCCACTTGACATAGTTCTTCTAGAACTCAGTGTGAGGAAAATATTTGTTTTACTCATTAACTTTCATGCTATTGTTGTTTTTAATGAGAACAACCAAAGCCCATCTTTTCTTTTTCTTACTTGCCTGTCTTACCTGCCTGCTTGTCTTCTGTACAGCTTTTCTTTTCTTACCTGCCTGTCTTCGGTAGAGCTTAAACTATATTGAATATTTGTGGAAAGTCTGTAATATAGAGGATAGAGATTGGGTACAGAGATTGTGAAGGATACAGAGATTGATTAGACAATGATCCTGTTCTCACAAAGCTTGCAAGGGAGTGTTATACTTATGTATAAATGCTAGTGGCATAGGAATAAAGTGATAATGACTTTAGGGAGGTTAAGGAAAGTGATTACTTTCAGTAGTGGAGAACTATAACAATTAACTCTTAAAAATAAGTATCATCTTTTAAAAATGTTTTTCCTTTTAGTCATTTTATTCTGTATGCCAAAGCTAACTTATATCCTTTCCACAGATAGGCAAGGGATATATATCACTGCTTATAAAATTTGCGAACTCTTATCATACTTGCAAACCCATATCATGATGTTCATATCAGGACATCACACATCCCAATAATCATCTATGTAATTTTGGAATTTGTTCTATATTGGATGCAAACAAATTTTCCTATTTATGAATGATGAAATAAGAAAAAAAAGATTTAAGAATCTTGTGAAGATATTCTGGAAAGACAAATAGCCACCTATCTTGGATTGTATAATTACTTCTCTGAAATTGAAGAAATGAACCAGGTAAATTATGGGGTCAGTTGTTTTCAAAGGTCTCTTTGTTATGCTATTGATTTTCCATATTATAGTAAGAGAAATCATTGTCTATGCCTAAATCTATATGCACATTGACAAAGGAAGTGTGTGCTGCAGTGTGTTTCCTTGTGTCTATATTTGCCTTGACTGTAATCTGGAGTTTTATCTAAGATTTGGTTGGCATTTGAGTAATATTTGACTTAGCGTGAACAAGTAAAATCAGCAGCAAGACAAAAATAATAAAAGCATGCCTTGGGAAATAAGAGAAAATAAAATAAATGTTTTAGAGGAGGTAGAAGTAATTATGTGGTTTCTCATGAAGTAGTTATCTTCAGATCCTGTATGCAGAAGATGAAATTTTGGTGATTTTTGCATATAAGATTCAGTTTTTACATTAAGAGGAAGTGTGCATTTTTCACAAGAGTATTATTTATTCAATATCTCATTTAATACCAGAAAGTATAGTTTACTGGGCACCACAGTATTTACCTGAAACCCCTATGGAGGTATATTCTCTTACTTCCTATCATAGATAACAGCTAGATGTTGTTGATGAAATCATAATTACCGATCAAAGCCTGACTTAGTTGACCTTCAGCACTATGGCATCATCCCAGTTCCACGATAAATGAATCCAAACCTCATGGACTAAACAGTTTTTATGATTTTATGTATGTATGTATTTATATAAATAACTATATATCTATATACATTAAATATTATTTAATATATATTAGATACATTATATATTATATAAAAGCATAGTTGCTAACAGTTTCTAAGTCAGTTTATCTAGAGACTTTTCTTGGCTCACATTTGCCATTTACCAACACTGCCGTCAAGGCTCAGCTTCCCGTTATGATTTAGAAAGCCTGTTATAATGGCATGATTCCATAAATGTGATAACCACTGCTAAAGAAGCCTTGGCTAGCTAATTCATCTCATTTCACAGTTTGGGGAGGGGGCAGGGTAGCTATGTTTAGAAGTCCTTTAAAATAAGGGTTCCATAGCACTCTTTTTTGTCTACACAATAAGCTGTCTGTGATGAAAGAGGATCTTACATAAAATACATTTATGATCTGAAGAGTACATTCTCATTACATTTTTAGATCTCCATTTCAAAGACATCAGGCTTACTTTCCTCTCACGAAGTAAGACCTCTCTAAAGAGCATCACAAATGGGCTGTCATGTACTGGGTCATAAACTGCATATTGGTTGATTAGAGAAAAATAAAAGGTAACATTGGGAGTTGCTCCCCTGGACATTGGTATTCTTACCACTGACTTTTGCCCTTACCTGTCTTTGGCACCTCTCTCAGCACCCGATCTCATTTTTTTTGAGATCAAACTGCTATAAAACATCCCTGTAGGTGGCTTTATTCTCATGGTAAGGCTTGTGAATTTGAGTTCTTTGTTTCACAAAAGCCTGACAAATTCAGCTTTCTCTCAGCCTCTGAACATGGTTGTTAACCAACTATACAAGAATAGTAAAAAGCTGACAGCTGACAGGCTTTGCATAGATTTTTTCTGCAAGTAGATGTTTCAAAGAATCTGAGCCTGATAATTTAGAAGAAAACTCAATTAATTTATACCATATATTGTTATATCAGCTGGAGCTTAATACTTAAATGTTGGGGAGATTTAGGGCTAGGTCAAATGAACCTGAACAATAAAATTTCTTTGTATTAAAGTAATTTGAAAATATCATATCTTAGTCATTTGTTGACTTCCTCCAGAACTCAGGAACATCTCAACATGCCTGTCCCATCTACCAACAGCAGTGGTCTCTGTCTCCTCTGGTTCTAGACATTCTTAAAGAAAAGGACAAAACAAAGTAAACATAAGTTGCTGGGTGAGGATGGAGTACAGAAATGAGAGACTTGTGAGAGGGGTTTAAGAAAGAATACAGAGAGTGGACTTTTTAACAACAAATATATAATTAGAAAAGAATAACCAAAGCTTGAACATGGAAGCATAAAAGTTAACTACTCATGAAAACCCAGCCAAGTAATTAAACAAAATGTTGTAAGGTATTATTAGCATGACCATTGTATAAAAATGTCATCAGTTGTGGAAAACATCTATAAGTTATATATTAAAAACCAAATTAGGTTAGAAGAAAATTTCACCAACACCAAAAATATAGATTAAAAGACAAGGCATACATTTAAGTTGTTCTTCCATGAAATTATTTTTCTCATAAATTATGGCAAGTTTTAAGTGTGTGTATGTGTGTGTGTGCATATTTTCCCAGATTACTTATAAGTAATGGGGAGAGGAATGGGATGGAAGCAGGTGGTTGGCAATATTTTGGGAAAGAAGTTAATTTTGAAGCAGCTGCTGGCAGTTTTCTTACAGTATTATTCATCATTTTAAAAAATTAAAATGATTATAATTACCCTGATATGTCACATCGTATGTGACTGAAAAGAGGAAATGATGGAGATGGAGAAAATGTCCATATCACTGAAGTAGATGTTCATTACTTTATAAACTCCTGAGTGACAGGCTTCCATGGGATGTTACCCTGATGGATGAAGCTCAGGTGAGTAATAAAATTGAGCAGAAGTGCCAGTGGCCACCTAATCGGAGCTCATTTAGTGATTGTCATCACTTTGTAGCAACCATGCAGTTAATACCCAGTGTATTTGACACCTGCTATGTTAAATTAGTACTTGCAGAATTAACACCTGCTGTCAGCCACCCAGCAGGAATGTTGCTTTCTTCAGAATAAAAGGGAAATGAATTATTTCCCTAGAAATTTGTGTAAATTATTTTTGTGGATGGAGAATTACTTGGAAAGATCTTGGGACTGGCAGTCAAGATTCCTCATTTTTTTTTATAGAGTTGGCACTGTTAGTAACTCAAAGTCTTTTTCTGGATTTCAGAATAGAGGTCTCAAATGTGAGCTTACTATCACTAAAGGATGTTTTCTAGAGTATGAAAACCTGTACAAATGTGAAGTGGTATGTTAATTGTCCATTACTAATAGTAAATTTTTTATTTTAAATTTGCATTGACTTATTTGTTAAAAAGATAATTTCTGTCTCCTGTGGTACATTTTCTTATAGCAGGGCATAGTATAGTTTTTATTGATATTTCTACCTCTCTGTTTATAGTGTATGTAATATTACATTAATGTCTTTTTAAAAAATGTTTTTATCTATTATCATTGATATTAATATTATGCAGTCACATATAAAATACATATCTGCATATACAATAGGCAAATTACTTAACTTCTCTAACATGTCTTTCTGTACATAATAATAATAATATTATATAATAAATAAAAACACCTTAGCACAATGTCTAATATTGTACAATAACACTTTCTTGAACAAATCAACAAGCAAAATAAACAACATAAAACTAAACAAACCCCAAACACCATTATATTGCAAAAATTTATACTATGAAATTATAGAAAATAATGAATGTATAAAACTTGAAAGTTACCTTTGATTTGCTTATTCATTTTGATTGAGTAAAACAGAATTAAATGCTGTGGTAAATACTAAGTATAAGATACAGTTTCTGATTTCATGTGCTTAAAATACCATTGGGGTAGGAGTTTTATTATTTCCTATAATTCAAGGAAAATTAAGTGAGTACTCTGAAGGAGTAAAGTAATAAAGAAGTACAAGTTAGGGAAGTTTTATTTTGAGGAATAACAGGACATTTATTAAGAACTTCGAATTGAAGCAGGAAAGTTGTATTACCTATAAGCAAGTAACTTAACCTTTTTGTGCCTGAGTCTCTTTATCTATAAAATGGGGAGGTGACAGTATCTGTGTTTTATTAGCAGGAGGATTAAGTATTTGGAACAATGAGTAGCACATAGTAAATGTTCTAAAGGTGTTCATTGCATAATTGAAAAATGGGGAATTTGAGAAAGGCTTTATCAACAATTTTAATTTGGGATGGGCCTTTGGGAAATACTTTCAATCAACAGAATCAATGGGAAACAGTGTGAACATAAGTAGAAGACTTGGAAATGGCTGACCATCTGTATATTTGTGATAAACCATATGGGAGATAAATCTGGAAGGCAAAATGTGGGTCTACCCATGGAGTCCCTGAAAACCATAATGAGAAGGATGATTTATACTTTATAATCCATAGGTGATAACAGCCATTGAAGGTTCTAGAATAAAATACTTACTGTTTTCAAGGGAAACAGAAATGAGGAACATGTAGGAAATTTAGGAGAAGAAGGTGTTAACAGAAAGAGGGTTAGAGAACTAGCCCAACAATTATAATAGTTCCTCGTCTCCTGTCAAAAATCTAAGGCTCCTTAGTAATTATTACTGAGATGACATATAAACAAGCTAGTTCCTAGAATCCAAAATTTAAACCCATTTGCCTTTTTTTTTTTTTTTTTGGTCTGACACTCAGGCCATAGTCATGACCAGTGGATACCTCTTTAGTGTTGGCTATGTGGAGAACTCATTGGTACTGTGATGTGATGTGATGTGATGGCTGCAAAGCATTAATAAATGAAACTTGAAGAAACAACAGTTTTAGAGATTAAATTGCCCCAAACCTACCACTTTAGGTAGTTTCTAGAAGTCTTCTTTTTTTTTTTTTAAGATTTTATTTATTTATTTGACAGAGAGAGAACACAAGCAGAGGGAGTGGGAGAGGGAGAAGCAGGGTTCCCGCTGAGCAGGGAGCCCGATGTAGGGCTCAATCCCAGGACCCTGGGATCATGACCTGAGCTGAAGGCAGATGCTTAATGACTGAGCCACCCAGGCGCCCCTCTAGAAGTCTTCTTGATTGGATCTACAAGGATCTAGTTTAAGGACATTCTGCTCTGAAAGTTATTTGCAAGAAAGGAGAGAAGCAAACTTTTGGAATTCAATCAAATCCAATGACTTTAAGTCTAAGATCAATAATATTTTTATAAAAGCATCAGAAACCTAGAATTAAAGACCAGCTGGGCAACTTCTCTTTGCTAAAGCCTGACTGAGAAAGAAAAGGAATTAATTGAGCTAATGTTAGTAGAAATGATCATCCCTTCAGAAAATAACAACAAAAAAAATTATGTCTAAGTTTGCTTCAAGAGTGTCCTTGGAATATATCATGTAGGATGATCTTAATAAAGGAATAGGATTATGAGTAGAATACAGTCCTAATTTTTCAACTCTAACTCTTCTTTTGCTTTCTAGAAGTGGGTTTCAGTCCTGTGGAGAGATAGAACACATATTTTTAAAAAAATGCAAGAGTAGTTTTATTAAACTCTGAAGTACACTGGGGCATAGTCAGTATTTTATTGGGAACTCTTATAGATTACTACATAGCTTGAGATTCCTGAAATGGTATTTATGAATCGCCTCATGGAACACCAGAAATTTGTATAAGCACAAAATATGGGAAGTATACCCTGTTGACCCCCAAAATAATTGGGGTATTTTGCAGAGGGCTAAATTGCTAAAGTTTCAGCAAATGGAGAGAATTGTCAGTAAATGTTGATGTAACATGTTAGTATGACCACTCTGCCCATTAGACTCTATAGAGTGGATTTCAGTCTCATTTTGGGCAAATCCAAAATCTTAAAATGGTTTACAAGGCCCAACTCAACTGGCCCCTTCATTATCTTTATGTTTTCACTACTTCTGCCAGGGCAGCTTCATGGGCATCTGACCTATGTAGCCACACATAGCCTATGTTTGATATAACGTTGTGCTGCCTATTAAAATTCTTAATAATTTTGTCCTTGAACATGCGATTTGTAAATGAAGTCCAATGGATTAGGAAGCAAGTGAGGAGATTTGCACAGTATGTACACTGTTCCTTACAGCACCCCTCCCCCCTTGGTATTCTCATGTAGCCTTTGCAGTGGTCTATGAACACAGAATTCCAGTGGTTGCATGGTGCATGGATCTTCACAAGATCCAAAGTGAGAATAAGGTAAGCGTTTGTGTCTGTGACTGAGCAAGCAGTATTGTGCTGACAGCCCTAAGAGGCCGCTCTTCTCTTTGAACAAGAACTTACTTTGAAAGGGAAAAAAAGACAATGGTGTTATGTTTAAGAAACACACATGATTAAGGAACCCTATCGTTCCTTTGTCCTCATGTTCATATTCACATAAAACAGTCCTGTATTAACTAACCTCATACTAAAAATGATGGGAGAAGAAATGGGTTAGACAGGTCAAGTCATAGTTTCTTTCCTTTTCAGTCCATCTTGTCATTAAGCTGAAGGCAGAGAGGGTTGAGAGAACTTTTTTATATCAGGAAGTGAAATAAGAACAGTTGAGTTTGTTACACTGTTTTCACTGTTCTGATGTCTCTACATCAAAATATACATAAAATATATATGTATATATGCATGATGAGATATAAAATATATATTGTGTAACTTCAGTGATTCCGCATATGAATTCAGTGTTCTTATATTTGCATTTAGAACTCCTGTTGTATAATATAATCTGTAAAATTAATGCTAATAATTTAGAAATTTTTCTTTACCTAGGTCAATATTAAAAAGTAAATAAGAAATACCATGACAAATCAAGAGAGACCATGGGAAGAAAGGAAGAAGATTTAAATTGCAGTATCCTTATCAGTACTGTTTTTTCAGACTTTTATTTTATTTTATTTTTTAAATATTTATTTATTTGAGAGAGAGACAGAGATAGCGAGAGAAATAGCAAGAGAGAGCACAAGTGGGGAGGGGAGGGAGAAGCAGGCTCCCCACTGAGCAGGGAGCCCAATGCAGGCTCAATCCCAGGATCCTGGAATCATGACCTGAGTTGAAGGCAGATGCTTACCCAACTGAGCCACCCAGGTGCCCCTTTTCAAGCTTTTAAACAAGGAACCTGATATTTTTCATTTTGCATTGGGCCATGCAGATTTTGTATCCAGGCCTACCAATTCCTTTCCAACTACCTCATCCTTATGTAGCCACACTTGCTGTCTTGCTTTTCCTCAAACATGCCAGGATTTCTGTCATAAGGCCTTTATATTTACTCTTACCTCTGCCTGGCATGCTCTCTTTCTAAATGTCCATGGCAGGCTTCTTCACTTTGGTGTCATTGTTTCTTCTAATAAAACTTTGCTATAAAACCATCACTGTCCACTCTGTTTAAAATGTAATCTCTCTCAACAAAGGAACTCTCAATTTTTCTTAGAAATTTATGGTACTTATCTTCTAACTTATTATGTATTTTTTCTTAATTAGCTTATCATCTGTCTACCCCATAAATATTTATTGAGAGAAGGGATGAATTACCATCTAGAAACAAAGTCTAGGGAGTTACAGGGTAAATTATTCATGATTTTCCCTATAGGAAACATCATTTTAGCCAAATGGTAAGTTTTAGGCCTCTAACCCTTTAAGTTAATATTCAAAATAAGATCAAAGTTGATGGTCAAATGGGATCTTAGCCTTAATGTAAAATTTTAATTTTTTGGTAAGAGAATAGATTCATATGCTACTTGTGGAATAAAATTTAATTAAGACAAATAAAAGTTAAGACTATAGTTTACTTAACTTTAAACCTTCAACCAATTTAAAGTCTCTAACTTAGTTTTTACTTGAAATTAGTGAGCAGTAAGCATTTTGAGTGGCAAATGGCAGGTGTTCATTGTAATTTAACAAAGCAGGTGTCAAATGTTGTTTACTGGGGCTAGCTGCTACTCTTTCTGGAAAGCTCTTTACTTTGGGGTTTCTACTAATTAAAAATATCCAGCCATCACCTGTCAACTTTGTCTCCATGGAACAGTGAAATCTTCGGGGAACATGACTTGAGCAATCTTTCAGATAAAGAAAGAAAGGGGGAAAATGCCATTAATTATTTAGACATAATTCTTTCTCTACTGTCAAAATTATAGCTGCATAATATAAATCACTCCTTCTGGAATAATATTGTTCGAACTCTGATTTGGTACCATCTGATAAGTAAATTAAATCCCAAAGATGATGCATAAAAGAGAGCCAGAATGCAATGATAGATTATAAATTTCCCATGTCTTGCATTATTCTGTTTTCTATAAAACTTCAAATAACTACGTACAACGAATATATTCTGAGAATAACCCAAAGAGACACATAAGGGTCAAGTGTATGACTTAATAATGAATTGTATTTTCTAATAATAGAGATTTTCCTTGTGTTCTAACTATAAGATGATACTAATTTCCAGGTAACTGACTTTTTTGGATCATAGCTTGTACTCACTGCACTGTGATTATAGTGTTTTTAAATACTTTATATATACTGTGATTTATGTTGTAAAGGTAGAGCATGGAACTTCATCTTTATAAAATAAAACTTGGTTAATGGGACCATTTTCATAGAGAATGGTATTGTAAAGTTGAGGATTTTTGTTTTTAGTAGCTAAGGAAGGTTTATTAAAAGTTTACAAATATTAGGTATAAACTAAAATTATTATTAATTTTTATCTTGTCTTTGAATTCTACCCAAATACGCGGCTGTATTGTGCTGTACTTTCTTAAATATATAGACCTCACTTGTTGAGTTCTATCAATTTCATGAAATATGCCTATTAGGTTTAACCATAAAAGCCTGATGAGATAAACACTGGGTATCTAATACTTAACCTAATACATCCTTGCTAGGATTAACTGAATATTGATTTTCAGGTAAGCTTGGTTCTTCATTTGTTCTTGGGAGGGGTACCTATAATAATATACATAGGGAAATGAACACAATGAAGTGTTCTAAAGCAAACTAAATAAAACTAATAGAAATTATTTTCTTTTAAATCAATCAGTATTTGAACACTAAAAATATATTTACTCATCTCACCCTATATTTTTCCTTGGAATTGTAGATTTCATACTTAATTTTTCTGGCCATGAGCTACAGTAGCAGAAATCACACATGCGCACACATTCAGAAATTGCCATTCATTGAAACTAAGCTCTTGAGAAACATGAATTATATATCCTCAGGAACAGGTATAAGACCTATACATAGTTAATCTCACAAGGTATTTGAATTGACTTTTGAATTAATTCAAACACTTTAGAAATTAGCAAAGGCATTTCCCCCCCAAATCCCACTAACCCAAAAGGAAATTTATGAGGGAAATAGCATCCAAAAAAGTAATCAGTTTGGTTCTATAAACACATTCAATATAATCTGAAAAGGCAAGTTCCAGAGTGTTAGGACAACAGAGCAGGTTATTAATTTAATTGGATGTTTAAGTACATATTGTCTCTTGTTATCTTGAACTTTATGTAGTTGGATAGAAACTTGATATTTTGTGGATAATATTATTTTCATGTTACAGGAATTAGTTTTTTCAATCCTCCTCTGCTCTATGAGAAGCAGTGAGTGTCCTTGATTTCAAACAGTCGAACACATCAAACATAATAGGCTTCACCCAGTTCAAGCTCACTTAGAATTAAAAAATATATACAGATCTGAGAACAAAAGAGCATATGCATTAATAGCATAATAAATATCTTGTGACTTCCAGGAACAGCTTCTGGTGTCCCTGTCATGCTGAACTGGGACTTGTCACAAGGATGAGGCTGACTGGTTATGCACTAGCTCACGTCAGTGAAGCCATCAGCTTGGGATTCTTTCAGCTGTCATCCCTAGTTGGTCATGCAGCTCTGATGGGATATACTAGCTCTCATTATCCAGCGCAGCTGTACCTTTTTCAGACAGGTCACTCATTGCATAATAAATGGTATTTACAGTGAAGTATAGGTACTTGGTCCTATACATAATCTTTGGTGGGCTTTTCATTCATCTTGGATCTGGTGAATTTCTAACAATCTTGGGAGTTAATGTTATAAGAAGAAATGATAGACGATTAACCAAAGATGCCCCTGATGCCAACAGCAAAGACCCCAAACCAGTTGCTGACCCTTTTTTTATGTATGTAAATATGTACTGTGTGAAATATGACTAGAGTATCCACTAAGATTTTAAAGAATTAAAATAGATTATTTCTTTTTTTTCTTTTTTAAAGATTTTATTTATTTATCTGACACAGAGTGAGACAGCGAGAGAGGGAACACAAGAAGAGGGAGTGGGAGAGGGAGAAGCAGGCTTCCCGCAGAGCAGGGAGCCTGATGCAGGGCTTGATCCCAGGACCCTGGGATCATGACCTGAGCCGAAGGCAGTCGCTTAACCAACTGAGCCACCCAGGCGCCCCTAAAATTATTTCTTTACATTTCAGGATGAGTTTATAAAAATCCCAGAGTTTGAGGAAGTAAAGTGTTTATTTATTTTCTCTAAGATTAAACTGATAGAATTAAAATTCTAAAAACTGTTACAGCCTTCATAATTATGTAATGGTATAATGTAAAAAATGTTTACTTTTATATTGAATAATTTTTGAAGAATATATAGTAATCCAGTGTCAAGTTGAATAGCATGTGTCTTCTATATAAAATTTTGTTTAAATATATAAAGAAATTAAAAAAATGGAAGTAATATTGTACATACATTTTCTTCTCTATTTGCAAAAAACCTGGTCCATTGCATTATTTCAAAATATACTTTGATGTAAAGGTGCTCATTTTAGTAACTTTATTTTATGGATTTTCATATTGACAGTATATGTCAGGGTTGTCACTGTTACTGCCTCAGAGAGCAAACCCATTCTTTTTAAAATAAAGTCAATTTTGTATTCTAAAATCTTATTAATTGTATTGCTTATTAAATACTTTTCCAAAATTTATTATCTTTTATTATCCAATGAAACCTCTTAATTTGAGTAGTGTGAGCTTTGTATGAAGAATCTTTTTTCCTCTCACTTTGTTACTGTATTGCTCAGAAAAATACATAACTTGTTTCAAATCATTTTGATAGGCTTGGGAAGACTCTATGAGATTACTAGATATAGTTTACTGATAGAAGAGTACAACCATTTTATAAATCTGTTGATTACCAAGTTACAGTGTTGGCATTCATTGATGAAACATTCAGATCAGAAAAAGAATCTTATTCTTTATATATTCAGGCAAGTGATGAACGAGTTTTCCTAATTGAATGAAGGATATAGGTCATTTAAAATTCTGTTGTCTCACACACGAAAGTCTCCAGTGTTGCTAACTCTCTTGTATTGTGCAACTGGAAAACTTAGGAGCACTGGAAACTATAGGTCTCTGTTTAGTTACTTTCATTCAGATTACAAATCAATGAGATTCCATTTAACTGCTCAACTGACAGGATCATTTCTATAGAGTATCGTATTAAAAGAGAACCAAGCCATAAATAGAAATTCAAGAAGAAAATAAGAAATTGGGTTTTAGCAGATCTGTATTTAATTTAGTCTGCTATAAATTAAAATCAGTGCTTCAAGTGTAAATAAGGGTTAACTGATATTGTAGTCACAGAGAATGTGCTCTAAATGTCAACAATGTTATCAGATTTCAAAAACCATGAAATTGATCAGAATATACTATCATCAGGTAAATAAACATCCTAGCCTTTTGATGCGTGAAGCCACAACTGTACAATCCTATATAATTGGTTCCGGAAAAACCATAAATCACAGAACTCATAATTATGAAAAAACAGAATGATATCTGAGATTATTATCTATTATCTTAATATTTGTAAAGATTACCTAGCAGTGAAATTTCTAGACTATAAGTTTGGATATTTTAGAGAATAAGAGCATGAGTGAACAGTGCATCAATCCAAATGGAGTTAAGATAGATGATTTAAAAGAATCCTTATTACTAAAACTATAGTCTAAAAAAAGTTGTAATAGTACCTGAAAGCTGTATCTACCTTACATAATGTTACTTAATTTTAACAAATTCAGAATGAATTTAATAAATTATTCTAGGAAATTCTGTATTATAAATCACTTTAAGAGCCAATAACCTGTTGAACAGTACAATCAGTAACCATACACTATTTTTTCTAGTAAAATCACAGAGCATTTAATATGGTGAAAGTAGTTCAGTACTGAAGTTTATAAAGGTATAATTTTATCTGATTTCATCTTCTTACCCCCCACAATAATGGCCTGGTTATTTTATTCACTTAAATATTAGAACTACTCACTTGAATCAGCTGATTATAATAAGATTGAGTGCTTGGTATTTGACATTAAATAGCCAATCCATTTTATTATAAAGATCCTGCCTTAGGTTCCCCATATAGCTATTAAAATTTAACTTGTCTTGTGATTTAGGCAATGAGGGATCTGTTTAATCAGTTGTAATAATTTTAAGTGACTGTGTGTGACAAGCAGTCCTTTCTGCTTTCAATTAGTCCCTAATGTAGACAGCCAGATCTGATAATTCAGAAGTGTTGTTGTTGTTGTTTTTTTCCTAACCTGAATTATCTGGTTTGGTTTACTGCATTGGCTGAGTTAATTGAAAAGTTGCCAAATATCCACTTCATGTTGTGCTGTGCTGACAGAGCAATAACATATTTGATATACCAAATGATTTCATGGATAAATATGATGAAAACAAGGCACTTTATTGTCATATTTATCTTCAGTCCTTCAAACAAAACATGGCCTCACAAACTTGGTCTCTCATTTTGGTTATCATTGTAATTATTGCCATTTGCCAAGACCTAACTGATGAGTTGACAATTTACAATAATTATCCAGGCCAATAATTTATAATTTTTATAAAAGGATAATTTAGAGAAATTAGTGCCTTAGAAATGTATATCTAATTATTGAGAATCAATTTATTCATTTAACTGAATGTATTTCTTACTTTGGAAATTTGGTTATTAGATGATCCTTCCAGATTATTTATGTTTCTATAGATATTTCCTTTACAGTGTTATTTTATCACATTTGTTTCAACTGCTAATATAAATACTATTCACTGCTTAGAAATTTAAATATATATATATTACATAATAATATGGCATTTTTTGATAAGGCTTTGTAGATAAATTAGAGTTGCCTTTGCTTCCCTTATTGATCTTTTTATGAAGCTTCTCAACACATAAATATAATTATATTGGCATTGAGAAGCTATACATGTATTTTAAAATGTGGTATATGTCATAATAACAAATTGTTGAAAAATACAAAATCAAACTTGTTGAGAGGATGCTAACTTTCATGATTTTATAATACTGATTCTCATTTTTATAGAATGAATATTCATTTCAACTCACTGCAGTTAAATTTTGTCATTTCTTTATTTTCCTAAAACAAAACACAATTTGGCAGTCCTGTGAAGAAGGCAGGGAAATTGAATCTTACAGATGTTTTCCCATTTGATGAGATTATGTGGGAACTCTGGGAGGCATGGAGTCTAGAAAAACATGGACATTCAGTCCATACGGATCACTGTTCAAGTTGTCCTTGACCTTGACCAGTGTGGTCCTGGCTGATTCCCAAGTAAACAACTAGTCTCTTCCACTTTACCATGAAAGTGACCTACTAGCTCACTCTCAGCCATTAGGTTTTCCATCCAGGAGTCAGACTATAGTCTGATTTTCTAGCCTACTTAGGGCATACATGTCAGTTTCAGATGAGTTCTCTTAAAGAGAGCTTTCCATGATATATCAAGTGACATGTGGGTTCCCTGGTTGAGATTGGGGGAATGAAGGGAAGGGGGAACTCAACAACCCGCCAGCAACTTTTGTTAGCACAGTTGTCTACAAATGAACATCTCTGAATCAAATTCTTCCTATGCTTCTTTATGAGAATCAGTCAACTCACTGGGTCTTGGCCTTATTTTGAAAATATCCAATGGTGAGTTTCTTATATTTTGCTTGGTATTTGCTAAATATCTTAGCTGAAACTCCCATTTTAAGAATCTGTGCTTCAGTTCCTTCATCTAAACAATTAATATATTTTAAACATCCTTTGTGGAAAATAACTTCTTAGGGTTATTATGAAAATTAAACAAGTTATTTTATGCTTGGAAAATATAACTTTTTTAAAAAATTAGATTTCTTTTTTCTCTAAAGCTTTGAAGTCCGCCTGATTCAAGCACACGTGGTTAAATGACTGGGGATGGAGATTGGACATAGCCTCGTTGTAGACAGTTACTCTGAGTTACAAATCTGAAACTTGATCTTTATTTCCTTTCCATATATTCAGTTATTCTCACTACAGGTACTGATTTCTATGTTCTGGCACAGATTTTTTAACTTGATGTTAATTTGTAAGTGTGCCTTAGCAAAAAACCTTATTCTTATCTCTGATTTCTTAAGTTTTAATATTGCACCATAGAGAATTTGAACATTTGGACTATTTTGTCTGATACACTTTTAATTAGGATCCACCTTTAATTTAATTATCTTCATATTTCAGATACATAATATTATGTCGTATAGCAGCCATTGCTAGTTGCCTACATGGTCCATATTATTATTATATATAATTGTTGCTTGCTTTTTAGGAAATTATACTTCCTTGTGCAAATGGTATCAAGCTAGCTTTAGCCAAAGAAACGTGACCAAAGGTGATATGTCTTACTTAAGTAAAATGAAACTAAATTACTAATTTTTTAGTCTATACATTGGTTAACTTTTTACACAAACACACACACACACACTCACATGGATTACATGATAAATTTTTTTTTTTAAAGACTAGCAAGTTCTGGATTCAAATAGAGAAATGAAGCCAATTTATAAAAACCTCCTTCATATAAAATCTGATGCAATTAAAATATGAACATAGAAAATAAAACTAGACCAAAGAAAATACCAGGAACTCTCAAGCTAAGGAAAGAATAATTACCATAAAATACACTTAGACATGTTCTTTTATTGAAAAAAAAGATAACTTCAGAAATCAAGATAATTCTCAAAGCAGTGCTGGGAAAGGAAAGAATTTGCACGGAAAAATTGAAATATGTCATTGATACCTTTCCTTGGTCCTGTGGATAAGGTAGGAAGCCCCACAGAGGAAGAGAATTCTCTCTAGAAACCACTGACTTACAAGGAAAAAATTAAACAAACATGACATTTGGTTTTCGTACTTTAATAGGACAACAGAAGGAAGGATCAGAAGATAATGACAATTACACTAACCTATTTATTTAACAGAAGAAGGAGGTAGGTGAATTGTTAAATTCTGAATAGTATGTAGAAAGTTATGAAAGCCTTGTCCTCAAGGTAACACGAAAAGCAAGACAGATATGCTACAAAAACTTTTCAGGATAGAGATGACCTACAACTCTTTTCAGCTCATTAGAATAATGGGACAAGGTGGAATCCACAATTCAGGGATCTCTAGAACATATGAGTCTGATTAGATTTTAAATAACTTTCATTCAGGCTCTAAAATCAAGTATGGTGTTGCAATTAACTGTCCAATAATCATATCCTAAAAAGAACCAAATACACATATAAGTTTAAAAGAAAAATGGGATATTAGGAAAATAAGAGTAGCTAATTATAAGGAAAAGATAGTCAAATCATTAATGTTTGGATTGGCTTGATAAAAAAGAATCCTAAATTAACCCAGTCACAGAGCAAGTCTGCAGCTACTTATTGTTTTCTATAGACCATTCCTGAGTAAGTGGAGATGTCAGGTGGTATGCCAAAATAAAGGACAGTTAGGAGAGCAGAAAAACATAACCTCTGAGATATGTGAGAGATCTTTGTCTACAAAGCAGTGGAAACTGAAGTTTGAAGACAGATCAGAAGAGCTAATCCAGAGCAGGCAATATAGATTTTTGTTCAGGGGCAACTATACATGGGTCTTTAGCATTTCTTTTTCTTTTTCTTTTTCTTTTTTTAAAGATTTTATTCACTTATTTGGCAGAGAGAGAGATAGCGAGAGAGGGAACACAAGCAGGAGGAGTGGGAGAGGGAGAAGCAGGCTTCCCGTGGAGCAGGGAGCCCGATGTGGGCCTCGATCCCAGGACCCCGGGATCATGACCTGAACCGAAGGCAGACGCTTAACGACTGAGCCACCCAGGTGCCCGAGTTTTAGCATTTCTGCATATCTTATGATTAGAGATATTGATAGCCTTTTGTCCTGGATTATCTTTCCAAGAATGTTTTATAGCAAATAGCCTTGAAAGGGAGAGATGGCTGTTTGCTTCTAAACAAGAGGACTGATATTTTGCTGTCCTGTATAATAAAGATAAAATCTCCCTTTGGGACAAAGGTTCTATAGATTTAGTTCCAGCCATTATAAAAATTTGAGTTTCCTAAGCTCAGTGTTACTCAGTTGTGATGCACACCCGTTGTGGGTGTAGCATCCAACTGTGTCTACTTCTACCTTGTTACCGTAGGACTTGATGAGGAAAGGGATCCAACGTGAATATGAAACGCCTGTGACTTGCTGTCCTGTGACCAGGAATCTCCTGTCTTTTGACAGCATTCATGAAATTGTGGCAGACTAATGTGTTAGCTTGCAAATAGAGAACATTTTCATACTCTTAACGGTTCTTGATAATTTTCACCGAGTGTAAGGCATCAATTATTAAAGGCTGTAAGGCAAGAAAGCAGAGATAAGAGAAATTTCATAATGTCTGGAAAGACCAGAGTGGTACTGGAGATCAAACAGAAGTTCCCAATAACATCAAAATATGCCATTCAATTGGAAACTCCTAAAAAGATCCCCATCACTGCTCAGACTTCAAGCCCTGTTGAAGAGAAGGTTCTGATCTCACATTCAAAATTCAAAGCACTGGTGAACTTTATCAAACTAAGCCTGCAACAAAGTCCAAGTACAACTGAATTAAGTAAGAGATAGAGTCAGCCCCACAAACTATCAGTTTTCCACAATAAGTGGTGTGCTTTTTTATGAAAATATTATGACACAAAAATAATATTAATTATGATATCTAATTATTAATATTAATTTAATTAAATCACTTGGCCAAGAGGAGAGAGAGCCAACAAAGAAGAATCAGAGGGGTATCTGAGTGGCTTAGTAGGTTAGGCATGGGACTCTTGGTTTCTGCTCAGGTCATGATCTCAGGATCATGGATCGAGCCCCACGTTGGGCTCCCCACTCAGCTGGGAGTCTGGTAGAGATTCTCTCCCTCTGCCCCTTCCCCACTCATGCACATATGTGCTGTCTCTCTTAAATCAATCAATCAGTCAATCCTAAGAATCAGAGATTGCCTAAAGACTGAAATTATCAAAGATACTCTAACACTGATAAATATATTAATATATAAAGAGCAAAATATGGGTAATATTCATGTGATGGTAGAGGATGAATCAAAGAAAAGGAAGTAGAAACTGTGTAACCAATGGAAACAAAAGATATAAAATATAAAATATGAAAAAATAATTGTTTTGATGGGCTTAATAGTAAATTGACACATAAAATGAATGAATCTGTGTGGATGAATATAGAGTCAATAGAAATTATAAAGGTGAAATATCAGTAGAAAAATGTGAAGAATATAAAAATGTGTATTTGAGATATATGGTCAATAACAATTGATATATGTACAATTGAGTACTCAAATAACAGGAGAGATAGAATAAGATATTTTTGAAAAAATCATGAAAGGGATTTTCCAAAACTGTGGAAATATTTTATACAGAAAAATGCCAAACAAGCAACAAACCACAGCAAGCATACACAGAATAAATACAAAGGAAGACACATGTAGGCACACCAAATCACATTGCAGAAAACCAATTGAAGAGAAAAATATTTAAATACTCAGCAGAGAGAAAAAAAAGACACATGATATGTAAGAGAATAACAGTACAAATCCAAATCAGAAAGAAAGAAAACAAAATTGTGTCTATTTGCAGTTGACATGATCTTATATATTGAAACCATATAGATTCCACCAAAACACACACACACACACACACACAATTTTTAGAACTACTAAAAAAATTCCTAAACTTGCAGTATACAAAATTAATATACATATTAATACTTGTTTTTATCTAGTAATAACAAGCTATCAGAAAGAGCAACTAAGAAAATCCATTAAGATTTATGAATTAAAATCCCATTTATAATAGCATTGAAAATAATAAAATCCTTATGAATAAATTTATCCAAGGAGGTGGAAGATCTGTATACTGAAAACTGTAAGACACTGATGAAAGAAATTAAAGAAGACGTAAATAAATGGAAAGATATCTTGTGTCTTTAATTGAAAGAATTAATATTAAAATGTCCATTTACCTAGAGTGACCTACTGAGTCAATGCAATCCTCATCAGAATTTCAGTGGTATTTTTTTCTTGTCTTTACTCTTGCAATCATCTATTTGGTGTCCTTCTTTTATTTTGTCCACCTAAAACCTCTTCTCTACAGAACAGCCATACTGATTTTTGTAAAGCTTCAATCAAATCACACTTTTCCCTTGCTTAAAACTTCAAATGACTTTCCGTTACAGAAAAATTGGAATATAATCCTAATTTTCAAACATGGCTCACAAGGCACTTCATAATTTTGCCCCACCTGACTTTCTAATCTCATCTCATACTCCTTCACTCCATGCTCACTATGTTCCAGCTATACTGGCCTTTTTACTCCTTAGACACATTGGTCTTGCTCCCATCACAAGTGTTTGCATACCTGCTGGGTTTTGTTATGATATTTTTTACACGAATAGAAAAAACAATCCTAAAATTCATATGGAACCACAAGACTCCAAATAGCAAAAGCAATCTTGAGCAAGAACAAAACTGCAGCTATCATACTTCTTGATTTCAAATTGTATTACAAACTTCTAGTTATCATAGCATTATGGTACTGGTGTAAAAAGAAAAACATAGGCCAATGGAACAGAATAAAAAGCACAGAAAGAAACCACGCATGTATAGTCAACTGATCTTTGACAAGGGTGCCAAGAACATGCAATGGGGAAAGAATAGTCTCTTCCATAAATGTTGCTGAGAAAACTGGATATACACATGCAGAATAAAATTAGACCCCTTACACTATTTACAAAAATTTACTTGAAATACGTTAAAGACTTAAATGTAAGACCTGAATTATAAAACCATAAGACACCTAGAAGAAAACAGAGATAAAACTTCCTTGACATTGGTCTTGGCAATGTGGGTTATTGTTTTTGTTTTTGTTTTGGATATGACACAAAAAGCACAGGCAACAAAAGCAAAAACAAAGTGCAACTACATTAAGCTAAAAAGCTTCTGCACAGCAACGGAAACCATCAACAAAATGAAAAGGCCACCTACAGAATGGGAGAAAATGTTTGCAAACCACATACCAGATAAAGGGTTAATACTAAAATATGTAAGGACTCATACAATTCAATAGCAAATAAATAAATACCCAATTAAAAAATGAGCAAAGGGCCTGAATAGACATTTTTCCAAAAATGTTATACAAATGGATGACAGGTACATGCCAAGGTGCTGAACATCACTAATCACCTGTAAATGCAAACTAAAACCGTAATGAGATATCACTTCATGCCAGTCAGGATGGATATTATAAAAAAGACAAGAGATTACAAATTTCCATGAAGGTGGGAGAAAAGGGAATCTTGGATGCTGTTGGGGGGGATGTAAATTGGTACAGCCATTACAGAAAACAGTATGGAGTTTTCTCAAAAAAATTAAAAATACAACTACCATATGATCCAGCAGTCCCCTATTGGTTATATTTCCAAGGGAAACTAAATCGGTATCTCAAAGAGATCTGCACTGCTGTGTTCACTGCAGCCTTATTCCCAACAGCCAAGATAGGGAAACAACCTATGTGTCCAACAGATGAATGGATTAAGATGTGATAAACACATGTATGTACATAGATATAACATCGCTTAGAATACAGCATACCTGAAGTGACCTCATTATATGTTGCCCTCTCAGACCACCATCACTCCTTACTTTAGTCTCCTTGATGATGCAGATCCATGAACTCTGTTATTTTTTCTGTTATTCTGGATTCCTGGCCAGACTTTTTTGCTGTGAACAAACAGGATAGATCTGATTGGCTCAATTGTCATCATATAGTACATAGTTATTAAATATTAAATAAAATGTCAGCATCCCATTATCCTACTGACTGGGTGGTGTTCACTTTTTCTCATATAGTATTTACACACGTAATTGGAACATGTTATACAAGTATAGTGAACTTTGCGGGGGAAAAAAAAAAACTTTCAAAAAGGGATTGAGTGTGGCAGGTAGTCTAAAATTTCCCAGGCAAAATTATCTTAATTGGCAAGCGCCTTGTATGGCTTTTAAAAATAAGTATTTCTTAAGTTTGCCTGGAATGAAGTCAGCCCTTTTAGGCTTCATAAATGTCTTTCAATTATGATTTTTTTATTCCTTCTGTTCACCAATCAATTTTTGTCATCCATGGCAAACTGATCAGTTTACACCATCAATAGCAATGCATGTGAATTCTTTTTTTCCTACAAACTTGTCTGCATTTGAAATTCTCACCTCTTGCTGAATTGTTATTCTTAATGCACTGATTTGAGATGCTAACATGTTTAATAGCAAGTACTTGTATCTGTTTCAGTTTCCAGGCTTTCTATTCTGTTCAGTTAATCTATTTTCCTAATACTGCTGAGGTTACTGCACAAATTACATGTTGTTTTAACACTGTGTCTTTACAGTATAATTTGATATTTGTTAGACTTTGTTCCTCTATGGAAAAGACTCTTAGAATCCCCAAATAAATGTTTTCTTCCTTTTCTCTAATAAATAATTATGTTTATGAGAAATCATTTCTTTTCATGGGTATTCTCATGCACTGGGTAAGCTCTCAAAAACACTGTTGAATACTACTGATAATGAACACCTTGCCTTGTTACTAATTTTAGTTTTATGTTTTTTTTTTTTTAAGATTTTTATTTATTTATTTGACAGAGGGAGACAGCGAGAGCAGGAACACAAGCAGGTGGAGTGGGAGAGGGAGAAGCAGGCTTCCTGCTGAGCAGGGAGCCCGATGTGGGGCTCGATCC
The DNA here is from genome assembly GCF_037043125.1 of Eumetopias jubatus. NCBI lineage: Eukaryota > Metazoa > Chordata > Mammalia > Carnivora > Otariidae > Eumetopias > Eumetopias jubatus. The sequence continues at coordinate 82,430,265 of NW_028274811.1, read as the reverse complement.
CAGGACCCTGGGATCATGACCTGAGCCGAAGGCAGACGCTTAACGACTGAGCCACCCAGGCACCCTTAGTTTTATGTTTTGAAAGTTACACCACTTAGAATGATTTTTGCTCTAATTTTTTGGTAGATACCTTTAGCCAGATTAAAGAAATTCACTCCTATTTTTTATTAAATTTTATCAAAATGCTCTTTAAATTTAGTAAGGGTGGGGTGCCTGGGTGGCTCAGTTGGCTAAGCAACTGCCTACGGCTCAGGTCATGATCCTGGAGTCCCGAGATCGAGCCCCGCATCGGGCTCCCTGCTCGGCGAGGGGCCTGCTTCTCCCTCTAACCCTCCCTGCTCTCATGTACTCTCTCTCTCTCTCTCTCATTCTCACTCTCTCAAAATAAATAAATAAATCTTAAAAAAAATAAATTTAGTAAGGGTATCAAATGAGAGGGAAAATTATTCAAAAGTTAATTTGTATCATGAACTTTTCTAATATTGAACCGTTTTCCCTTTTTCTCCTTTCATGTTATTCAATAGTTTGGATCAGACCCAATTTTATTTTTCAGTACCTTTTTTTCCTGTTATGTAATCAAAGTTTTCTTCATGTGCTATAGTGAATTGGTTGGGTTTTTCTCTTATATATTTACCAAACCAGTTCAATATTATAGAGAGTCTAGTTCATGAATTTTTGGCATATTGTGCATATGGAACTGTGTAAGCATGTTTTCTTTTGGGGTACAGGATTTTTTTTACCTATTCTGTTTCTGTAATCTTTACTGGTTGTGCCATCATCCTAAATTCTATAAATACATTCTACTGTGTGTACTGTATTTTAATTACAATTATTGCTGAAAAAAATTTGTGGTTTATAATTTTAAGTATTTATAAAAATTGTTATTCTGAATATTCAGCTGAATAAAATAACTTATATTCAGGATGGTTAATTTAGGATAAATTCTGGGAATTAAATGGTGGTCCAGAGATTTTACAGTATTTTAGGATTTTCAGTTTATATTACCAAGTCACCCTCCATAATTTTGCGTTATGGATCCCAAATTTTTTTTGCATACTCAATTTCTGAAGCAGCTGAGCTGAAAAAAAATGTTATTTCCTTGCTAATTCTGTGCTGGGAATTTAGAAGAGTTCATGATGTTTGAGTAGGTTAGTAACAATACACATTTTGACACTAAATACAGAAATTTAGAATTGCTTGGTGGAGAAATGAGCTAAGTGAACAAGCAGAAAACCGGTAGTTCTATAGACCTGAAAGCAGTGCCTCCTGAACCCTATGTGACACTCCTCAGTGACTTCATCTAAAACCCTAGAAGAACAGAGCCTGGGGATATTTGAAGGGCTTTAGATTATACATATACACAATGGGAGTTCTGAAAAGTATTTGTGTTGAACCTTTTTCATGAGGACAGGACAGTCAAGTACATAGAAATCTAAGGCATGATTTTTTAAGATACCACTATAAAAGAGGTCTTTATTTTATTCACTGTATACCAATTTTATAACATATTTAATAGGCTTTCATAATTGTATTATATGTAATAACTCTCTTAAGATATTTCATCAATATTATATAATCAATTTCTCAAAATCAGGAGTTGACAAATCATGTTTTCTGAGTCAAATTAAACAGACCCACAGCCTGTTTTTGTACAACCTATAAGCTAAGAGTGTTTTTTACATTTTTATGCGATTGAAAAAAATCAAAATAAGTACTTATTTTTTTTATGCCCCGTAAAATTGTATGAAATCCAAATTTCGTGTGCATAAATAAAGGTTTATTGGAATACAGTCATTTGTTTACATACTCTTTGTTATCATTCTAATGATATAAGAGCAAAGTTGAATAGTTGGGACAGAGACCATATAGTTCATAAAGCTCAACATATTTACAATTTGAACCCTTAGAGAAAAAGTTGCAGACCCCTGATCTAAACCAAAGGCAGAATTTGGACTTTTTTTCATGGTTGGTAAAATGTTTTCCTCTTTTTGACATTTCTTTTTTCTTGATCCCAAATTCTGACTTGCTTTTCATTACTTAACCATCAGTGTTATCCCTCATTGTGCTTTCTTTTGTGCCCATCCGTTCATCAACTAATATCTGGGTATTTGCAGTGAACCATAAAGTGAAAATTCCTTTTCTTGATGTTTGAATTTATTTTTGACCTGTTTAAAACACTTCTATAATGTTATTTCATTACTATTAATTACCTTAAGATATATAACTGCTTTTATAAATAATCATACCTGTTTATATTATCATACCTTTGATTAAGAATACATTACTAGTTTCTATGCATATGTATTTCTACATTTATTTATTACTTACTAATTTTTCTGTTTCACTCCTTTCTCTGACATTCCTTCCATTGCTGTTAGCAGAATGCATATTTGTGAAGTTTGTTTGCTCCTTTTTAAATTTTGCTTGCTAATGAATGAATGAATGAATAAATAAATAAATAAATAATGCATTCCTGAGAATGACTTTCTCTTACAATCACAAGTAAATGTCAGTTTGTCCTGGAAAATATTTTTGGATAATACCCTTCCTTTTTAAGGCTATATTCTATGTTGTCTTAGGTTGATATAGTTAATAAATTTGAGAGAACAGATTTTGAAGCCAAGGAACTTCTCTTGTAAATTTGGATGATTCTTTACTTTTTCTTTATAAAATAATAGGACATACTTTGGTAATAGTTTCTCTTTGTTCCTCCTACATGGTATAGGTGCAAGTATCTATGATTCATAGTAATTTGCTTAAATTTTTACGAAGCATTTTTTAGTATAATCTATATGGATTTTCTTCATTTTGTTCTGTTTTCTAGCTCCATAACAAAATGACTTGAATGTTGAGCCACAATCTTCTATACCTCTTGTCTGTGGTCTTTCCTCCCAATCTGTTCAGCATTCCATTAGTTTCTTTTGAATTCTGTGTATTTCCCATTTTGTTTACATATTTTAATTCAGTATTATATGGGTTTTATTAAGTGATTATCTTTATATTGATTATATCAGATAAGACTTCCAGTGTCACTTTGAATTGTACTATGGTAGAATTTAGTTCATTTTATTCTTGTTTCATAGCTTCAACACATTTTCTTTTAATCCTCTTGGAAAGAAAAAAAAAGTCATTTTCCATACTGTATGTGAATTTTCTGTGAAAGATTTATATTTGAAACAACTTTGAGTAATACAATATATACAGATTTCTTCTTCAATATCTGCAGAACATTTTAAAGTGTAGGTGTATCAGTTCAATTTGCATTTTTTAAGTAGCCTCTTTCCCGCTACATTTTGTTCTGGGAACTCATGGCCTTGACTTTTGTGTTGCATTTGCTTTCCATTTTCCATAAATTTTTTCCATAAATTCTTCCTGTGTTTTTACCACATTTGTTTTCTCTATAAATGATCTGAAATTCTACATTTGCTAATGATTTTCCTTTACTTGTCTTTATTCTTTAGGATTGTTTATTTTCCGTTTTCTTTCCTATCCTTTCTTGGGATATCATGAGGGAAAATTAACAAATTCATGTAGCTAATGTCTCATAATAATCAACAGTTTTAATGATACTCTCTGTTCATTATAATGATTTAATTTTAGTATTTAATATGTATGCATATATTTTCTCACAATTGATTTGTTAGTCATTAGTATCAAAATATTTATAATTCTCAAAAAAGTAATAATGTTTGATGCTTGGAAATTGAATGTGGTGGGGAAAGAATAGCTGTTTATAGTACCAAAGCTACTTCTCCAAGCAGTATGTATCTGGGGCCAACCTCTGGTGATCTTGAGATCTTTCCACCAGCTCTCTTCAGTTACCTTCCTATTCATCACTTACCTTGGAGGCCAAAGGCAGTCCTTGAAAGAAGCAGTTTCTCAGTAGAAACCAGCTGCATACTTTTGATTTGATTTGATTTGACATTGGTACTGTTCTTCTGAAGCCTATCCCATCTACTTTGTTCTGAATTAGTCACCCATTATGGTGCTTGTGTTGGGGAAGTGATTCAGATCAACTGATCTTGTCTCCTAGGATGACTTCTGTAAAATAGTGAATGCTGATCAGCTAATGGTTCCATTTCCTATCTTATGGTTGTTTTCATGAAAAAATAGAATCAGGAAGTTGCTAGCTTTCATTTTTTTCTCTTGTTCTGTAAGTTCTAGTGAAGTTATTTTCCTCTTTAAAATATTTTGCTATTTTATGATTGTAGTTGTTGATTTTTTTTGAAGAGAATATTTTTACATCAGGAATAGAGCTAAGTTCTTTACATGTATTATCTCACTTAATTCTCATAAAAAATCTATACATTATTATTAATGTATCTACTTTATAGAAAGAAATTGAGACTCTTAGAAGTTATATAAATTGCTAACATGGACACCATTGGTAAATGACAGAGCCAGAGATCAAATTCAAATTTTTCTGACTATAGATATGAATGGATGCTATGTTAAACAACTTTTGCCAATGAGGTTGTAGTGAATAGAGAGTAGGTACTTTAGCTTAACTTTTGTCCATCTTTTTTTTTCAAAACCTAATAAATTGTTATAAATACTCAGTGTTCATTTATTTTCTTAACTGGGTTATACTTTTAAAAACTCAAAAATTGGTTTATTCCTTTTTTTTTCCATTTTAATAATAAAAATCAGAATGGTCCTTTTCACCATAGCAAGATACACATAATTCCAGAATAACTTTAAAGTCTAGTGCTTAGTGCAGGGAAAAAGTAAATACATAAAATTGTTTGCTGAAATTCCTCTGTGTCCTCTCATGTTGGAAGGTTGATGATGTAAGAAATACTATGATTGCATCGCATGACATGTGCAAAGAGAGGGGTTCTAGGAATACTTTTCATTTCATATTTCCATCTAAATTGTGTTATATGCATAGATTTTAGATTACAGGAAGTTTGTGGATAATTATCCCTTTTATGTTGAATTTTATTTTATGAGATTTTATTTGTTAAGTGTATAAAATGTGTATTAAAAATGGATAATGGGAAACAAATTATTGCTAATCCACCCATGTGGAATTTATCAGGGAGATTTAGAAGAAAAAAAAATTAAACCAGAACAATATCAAAACAAACCTATATTATAGCACCATCAATACTTACATGTTGCTATCTTCCATTCTGTGAGAAAAGGTTTTTGGGTAGTTTTGATGCAGGCAGGCCAGGTTCAAGGACCCAGAGTGGGTCCCACAGGACTAGCCAAGAGGGTCCTTGGCTTCTTGTAGGATGGAAATCAAAACACCATGAGCCAAGAGGAAGTAAGAGCAGAGTTTCTTGAAAACATAGAGCAGATATAGACAGAGTAACTGAGAGACTCACAAAGGAAAAGGTACATGAGCCTCATCTTTGCTTGGGGTCTGGAATTTTTATTGAGGATAGTGATCTGGTGTAGGTGTCCTCTCAGGCATCCAGGAATTGATCCAACAAGGACGAGTGCTCAGGTGTCCTCCATAAGTCATTTATGCCTGGAGCTGGGGGTCTTGAAAAATGTTCATTGTAACCTCACCGGGACACCCCTTACATACTATCTTTTGTGTTGGAAGACTCCAAAGAAATCATTAACTCCTTGACCTTTGTGAGGTGGACATTCACTGAGGCATGTGTAAGGTGGAGGTGCAGGTCCTAGCAAGAATAGAAGCAGCAAAAGAAGCAAAGGAAAAAAATCAGCTTTTTCTTTCATGGGGTCCCTTTAGTTTTCCTGTCTCTTTCACACATTTCTCCTCATTCCTGTAGATTTCTTTGCAACATGAATTTATCTTTGATGTTACTGGAACCAGTAACCTTGGATTAGCTCTTTGATTATACTGAGTCCAAAGAGAAATTGGCTTATTTGACTATATCTGGAATTAGTATATATAAAATCCCACTGAAAAGCTACTGCCATGACAAAATACCACAAACTGGGTGACCTCAAACAATAGAAATTATTGTCTCATAGCTCTAGAGGTTAGAAGTGGAAAATCAATGTGTTGTCAGGCTATACTTCTTCTCTGTTACCTATAGGAAAGAATCCTCCCTTGCCTCTTCTAGCTTCGGAGGGTAGCTGTCCTTGGTGTTCCTTGGCTTACAGCCACATCATTTCAGTCTCTGCCTATATTATCACATGGCATTCTCCCTGTATGTCTATATTTTCATATGCCATCTTTTCCTCTATCTCTTATAAGGACAACAGTCATATATTGGATTAACAGCCTACCTTAACTCCATTGTGAACACATGTTGGCCTAACTAATTACATCTACAAGGACTCTATTTCCAAATAAAGTCACATTCTGAGGTACTGGGAATTATTATGTCAACATATCTTCTGAGGGACACAATTCAGTCTGTAATGCTTTTTTTATATAGCATGTATAGAGCCTAAAAAGACTCTACTTTTAGTTGGCTCTGATGAGTTGAGTTCTCTGCATATGAGACAGGTTAGGATAGTTACATTTAGGCTAACACACAGAATCTGGTGTCAGACACTAGAAATTACCTGTAGTTACACAAAACTAATAAGAAAAATAATCTGAGACTGTTTTTGGCTTTTTCATTTCTAATAAGACACAAAAATTATGGAAAATTTTCTTTTACCTTCCTTATATTTACTATATCACTTTCTTGTTATTTGAAAAGAAAATATTTTATTTCTGAAAATATTCTGATAAAACGTTTGATTTCTTTAAATGGCACATATAAAGCATCTGACCTCTTGTTCAACTCTGCCTGCTATCCACTGATAACTATTAGATAACCATATTCAACCTATTTTAACATAGAGAATGTTATATAACAAATTTTTTTACACCTTATGTATAAATAATGAGTATTTTTATTTTACTGTCAGTGTAGTCATATCATTTTCTTTATCACGATTAAGCTGAGAGGAACAATCAAAACATATTGAAATAAAAAAAATAAAATTAAGTCATAAAGGAACAGTATGCATGGTTGGTAGGAATAAGACTTCCAAAATGAGTTTTCTTAATGGCCTAATAATCAGCTCTTAAAATTATGGTAAAGGTATAAAATTTCAATATTCTAATATAAATTCCAAATATAAAAGCCACAGTTTTTAAATCTCACTTTTATCTAAATGAATAATTCTATAGTTATTACATTAAATTACCCTTTTGGACATTATGGTGAAATCCTTTAATATCTTTCAACAGACTTCAGAAATCTCAGTGGAATATTTGTATATTCAACAATTATATTGGGAAGATTCACACACAGAATATTTTTGTTAGGCCAAATTAATAATTACTTTGATATTGAAGTGGCATCATCATCATAGAATAAAAGAATCCCTGAATGGCAAAAGGTAGTGAATATCACCTTGTCACCCAGTTTAGTAGCTGATGCATAAATTCCCTTTCCAAATTAATATGTATTGAGAATAAACAATATTCAAAATACTATTCTGAACAGGCAAATAAAGTATCAGAATGTGTAGTTCAATAGTTGAATAATCATTGGTGATTCTCTGATGACCCTATTTGCTTACTAGTTTTTTCCTCTTGAACTTCAAAATCATACTACTCTTCTATACTTCCTGTTTTACTGTTGTCCTCTATATTAAAACAGTGGAAAAGTAAAGAGAAGGGAGTTCATGATTAGTAATCAGCCAAAGAAGACATAGATGAGACCTTAGGTATGTGACTGACAAAGAAACCAAATTAGAATTACCAAAAAGAAATTAGACAATCCTATGATAGATTATCTCACAACTTATCCTAATTTTGAATAATGTAAAATCTACACTGAAGATGTACAGAGGCTCTATCACAATTTAAAGCATTTGTAAAAATAAAATAAATAAAATACGTGACTTATATATTAGAATATAGGTATTCATTTTTGTCTATTAAAAGTGGCCTACTGAGGAGCTACCAAACTTAATACCATTTTGAACACCAAATTCACTTTAAGATTTGAAATTTATATGTGGTACACCCACATCCAAATTCTGAATTGAGATGAAAATGAGGATATGGTAATTTATAAATCTCCTTAAAGTAAGACAAAACAGGTCATAAGGAAATCATGCCTAAATTGAGAAACAAAGGAAGTGAAGGAATGTTTCTTTTTGACACCTTCATAGAAATAGGATTTAATTCTAACCGAAGTTGTACTTTAAGCCTTTTATAAAGTTGGCAAATAAAACAACTTTAATGAATTATCTTACTGTCCTTTCACAAACCAATCAATAACAACTCTTTCCCTCTAGAGATAATTAAAGTTGATCTAATTAGATTGTCTTCACTTACAAACATGCCATATAAATAAAGTTAATTTATTATCACACCTAGTTCACCTCTTGGCATTATTACAGTGTAATAATGGAATTATTGTTGCAAATCTTACAACAAACTATATATAGAAGCCTAATATTTTTGCTTGAGGCAGGATTCCTTCTTTATTGTGAGTTATAATTAACAAATATAGCTCATTCTCTTGTCACACCATGTAAACTTGGGCAAGCACAGTCAACTACATATCCTTAAAACATTCAAGTTTAAATGTTGAATACAGCTGATACTTTCTATACCAGGAAGCTGTATGTATGAATGTATTAATGCATATATTATTTACCATCTTGTACAATGTTTCATATTTATATAATGAAATATGAAGAATTACTATCAACATAATCTTTTATAATCAAGAAGAAAGAAATATACTTAAAATTTAAATATTTTATATTGTTATTTAAAGCTTTCAGTCATTCAGCAAACATTTCTTGAGATTTTATTCTGCATTGCAATATGTTGGTTAACAGTTTATGGTAGTGAACTATAATTATGATGCCACGGTATATAGGGTATTTAATTTAGAGCTTAATTGGCATGTGTGCAGATTGTAACCTATAGAGTAAGGGAATTCTTTGATGTTTCATGAAACAGAAACATGGAGCAGAGAGTCCCCCAAATCATCCATTATTGTACTGCCATCCTGATATATGCCATGTGCATATGTCACCTGAGGTATTATTTATTTTTTAACTGTCCTTCAAACTGATTCGTATATAACATATATTTAATTTTTTTTTCAGTGTACCTACATATGTATTATTTTCTTTGTTCAACATTCCTATTCGTACCTAAGAACTGCCTTCTGGAGTAATTTTCTTTTTCTTGAAATAAAGAGTAAGGCTCGGGTCATGATCCTGGAGTCCCAGGGTCGAGTCCCGCATTGGACTCCCTGCTCAGCAGGGATTCTGCTTCTCCCTCTGACTCTCCCCCTCTCATGCTCTCTCTCTGTCACTCTCTCTCTCAATAAATAAATAAAAAATCTTAAAAAAAAAGCACTTTTAATAAGGGAATTTTGATACAAAGGTCTTGTAAGTTCTTTTTTTGCTTTTATTTCACCTTCATTTGGAAACTATAGTCAGCTATAGTTGTTATGTAGTTGTGTACTCCCTAATGAAAAATCTGTCCTGTTTCTATCTTTTTTTGTTGGTTTTGAGAAGTCTTATTATCCTACTTTTCATTCCTTTATAAAAAATCTGTCCTTGGTTTTAAAAAAACTTCTTTTTTAGAAGATTGTTTTTAAGGTATTCTTTTAATATTTATTGTTTGAGTAGATTGTTTTTTGTTTATCTGCTTAAGATCTGTTTCAGTCTAAGGACAGTTATGTTTAATTATTTATGAGAAACTCATAATCTTAATCTCATTGATTACTGTCTTTTCCCATTTCTCTCTCTTCGGTCCTGGTCCTTTTGGAGCTAGCAAGGCCTTCTGAAATCTCTCCTTCCTGGGCCAAAACTTTTCTTCATTATACCAATCCTTTTTTTTTTTTGAGCCACAGTGATTCTTTCTGACTAATTTCTTCAAATCTATTTTCTCTTCCACTGTGTCCAGTCTAATATTTTACTTAACCTGTCACTTGAGATGGGAATATTAATTCTTTATTTCTAGAAGTATATGGATTTTCTTTAATTTTGCTTAATCATGTTTTACCATTTCTTATTCCGTAGTAATGTTCATTTCATATTTTATATATAAAATATTAATATTTGCATTTTTGGTATCTTATTTTGCAGGTTTTTTCTTGATGGTCCTCATTCAATTTCTCATATTTTGTGATTTTTGTCTTTATTAATTGTTATTCTTTTCTTTCTCTTTCTTGGACATTATAAAACTTTGACTTTTATCTGAGAGTAATTGTTAATCTATAGATTTTAAAGGCGTTTTCCAGTTAGGGTTTGCCTTTGCTTATATCAGGTTCCCAGGGACATTACAATCCAAGATCACTTTAAATGAAATTTTCAGCTCTCATTTTTCAGGCCTCACAGGTAGAATAAATTCCTGTCTGAGAACCATGTTGTTGGGAGCTCTCAGAGGATGCTTTTATATTTCTGTTTAATTTAAAGCTAAAGTCAAAATTGGCAGACTTCTCATAGCTTCATCTGCAGGGTAGATTTCTTACTAGTTCACCTCTGGAGAGTCATCTCTAGATGATTCTAACTATATTGAGGGATCTCCACACGTATCTCCCCACAAGGCATGGATCCCAGGTTGATCTCTAATCCCACATGGAAACCCAAGCTCTAGGCTATCAGGAATTAGTGTATGTCTATAGTGCACTACCTATTACCTTTCATTTACTTTTCTGTATTTATATTTGCCATCCCTTCTGGGCTCCAAAAATTTCTCCTACTCTTCAGTTCATTCAGGTGTTCCAAAAAACATATTTTAAAAGATCTTATGAGGGGCGCCTGGGTTGCTCAGTCGTTAAGCATCTGCCTTGGGCTCAGGTCATGATCCCAGGGTCCTTTCTCCCTCTCCCACTTCCCCTGCTTGTGTTCTCTCTTGCTGTCTCTCTCTCTCTCCGTCAAATAAATAAAAATCTTTTAAAAAATAAATAAAAGATCTTATGAAACAATTTTAAGTGTTTGATAGTAAAAGTTTTTCCTACAGATAACTACACATCCTACTCCTGAAAGGGGTGCCTCACATTTTATACTGAAATGAATTTAACTTTGCCTTAACCAGTAATATCTGTGAATTCAACAGTTGGCTATTCTAGTAAATATGTTATTTTAAAGTACACTTAAGAAAAATACATGTACTTACAAAGGCATATACATGTGTCTTTCATAAAATCCTTCTTTTAATAGCTGGGATATGTGTAACATTTGTTGAAATGTAGGAATAATAAAGAGGTCTAGTCTGAATCCTGTTTCTATCACTGACTAGCTGTGTGAACTTTGGGAAAATACTAAAAATTTTGTATTTACAATTTATTCATTATAAAACCAATAAAATTATATTTACTTAAAATATTCATTTGATGGTCAAATAGGGTTATTTATATTCAGTTCTTACCATAACTCTTGAAACATAGTAATTATAATTCACTAATTTATTCAAAGCACGTTTATTTAGTTCTGTCTATGTTTAGGTATTCTTTTAGATGTGGTGAATATACAGATGCACAATACAGACACAGTCGCTGTCCTCATGAAAAGGCAAGCAATGAACTAATATGTGAAATATATTGGTAGTACCCCCATGTTATATTATGAAGAAAAATAGAAAAATGATGCTGGATAGGAGAGGTGACTAGGGAAGGAACATTATTTTACATAAAGTAGTTATGAGAAGCCTGTCTAGTAGAATAAAAAAGGCCAGATCATTCAATGTCTTGTAGATGATGTCATGGAGTTTCTATTTCATTCTGTTTTGTCGTGGAGAAACTATAGGAAAATACTGAGCATAAGGATGACAGAATCCAATTGAAGTTTTATACAGATCAATCTGGCTGTTCCAGAGAAAATAAAATGTGGAAGAATTACAATAGTGAAAGCTAGTAGAGCAGTTAGGAGGCTATTTTAGTAATGAAAGTGAGAAATTATAATAACTTGGATTAAGAGAGGTTGTGGTGGTAATGAGAAGCATTTGGATATCTTCATTATATTCTGATGTTAGAACTAACAGAATTGCTGATAGATTGGATATAGAGTGTGAGGGAAAGATGTTGAAAGTGAGCCATAGGTTTTTAGCATGAGCACTAGGTAAATTATGTAACATTTATTAAGGTGGATTATGGAAGTCATAGATATGAGTAATGGGATAGATGGCCATACATGTCATCTCAGTTTGCCTGGGAAGGTCCTGTATCCCAGCCACTTTAGCATCATTCCTAGATTTTAAATTTTAATTAATTAATTTATTATTTATTTATTTATTTATTTGACAGAGAGAGACACAGCAAGAGAGGGAACACAAGCAAGGGGAGTGGGAGAGGGAGAATCGGCTTCCCACGGAGCAGGGAGCCTGATGTAGGGCTCGATCTCAGGACCCTGGGATCATGACCTGAGCCGAAGGCAGACGCTTAACAAATGAGCCACCCAGGTGCCCCTAGATTTTAATTTTTTAATGATGTATATTTTTATAGTGTTTTCATTCAAATAAGCTCAGTTGGTTTGATTGACCTTTATTTTGTATGTTCATCGTCAGCCATTGTCTTGTCTAATAGTGTGTGATTGTCTTGTCTAAATGCACATGCATTTTCCTTGTAGTTATATCAGTTATTGCTTCACGTATTTTGACGCTCTAAGCTGCACATACATTCATAATTGTTCATTTTCTTGAGCCATTTAAGATTATTAAATTATTTGATTTCTCCTTGGTAATATTCTTTGTTCTAAGTATACTCTGATATCAATATAGCCACGCCTACTTTCTTTTGATCAGTGCTCACATAGCATAACTTTTCTATTATCAACTTTTAACTTATTTATATTATTATAATTAAAGTGGGTTTCTTGTAAGCAGCATGAAATTGAGTACAATTTTTAAAAATCCAATTTGAGAATCTCTGTCTTTGAATTGGTGTGCTTTCACCATTTGTATTTAATATAATTATTGATATGGTAGGATGTAAGTTTACCATTTTATTATTTATCTTCTGTTTATATTTTACCCTCTGCTCCTTGTTTACCTTTGATTTTTTTATTGCTTATATTTTATTATCTGATTTTAATCTGTTTACTGGCTTTTGGCTATATTTTGTTGTTTTAGTTTTCTAGTGGTCATTTCTAAGGGATAAATACACATACTTTAGTCTAATTAGAGTTAATATTATACAATCACAAGTAAAACATAGAACCTGGGTAAATACACCTTGAAAATCACCTGCACAATTTTATTTTGTTTTTCTCATCCATACATACTTAGAAAACTTAAAAGGTGAACTATAGACTCTTATATTTACTGAGATATTTACCATTTTCTGTTGCTTTCTTATTCATAAAGTTCCATATTTCTCTTTGGAATCACTTCCCTTCAACATAAAGACCTAAAATAAATTAGCATTTATTTTAGAGCAGTTTTGCTGGTTATGGATCCTCTTAGTTTTCCATCTTCTTTATTTATTTAGCTATATATCTAAAGCATATTGTCATTTGATATAAAAATCTAGGTTGACATTTCATCTAACACTTTATAGACATTGTTCTTTTATCTTATGCTATTTTTTTTTTGTTATGTTAGTCATCGTACAGTACGTCATTAGTTTTTGATGTAGTGTTCCATGATTCATTGTTTGAGTATAACACCCAGTGCTCCATGCAGTATGTGCCCTCCTTAATAACCTGAATACCCATGGTTTCTATTGAAAATCTACTGCCATTTAAGTCATCACATCTTTATATACAGTATGCCAATTTTCTTTTGTTGCTTTAACGTTTTTAAATTTATATTTTATTTTCTGCAATTTGATTATATTATGGCTGAATGGGTATATATATGGATATATATATATCCATATATATATCCATATATATATGGATTTTATTCTCTGTGGGATCTGCTCAGCTTCTTGAAGCATTCAATTTATTACTTTTTCCAATTTGCAAGATGTGCAGAATGTATTTCTTCAAATGTTTGTGATATGCCAGTCACCTTCTCCTGTCTCTCTAGGACTTCAATGACAAGAGTATTAGGCCTTTTGATATTGTCCTAAGGTCTTTTTAAATCTCCTCATTGGTTTGTTTGTTTCACTCTGTTTGTCATATATGTATTAGTTTCTTAGGGCTTCTGTAACAAAGTACCACAAACTATCTGGCTTAACACAGCAGAAACATATTCTCTCATGGTTTTGGAGGCTAGAAGTCAAAAATCAGGATGTCAGCAGGATAATGCTCCCTCTGAGACTCTGGGTAGCATCCTTTGTTGCTTCTTCATAGCTTCTGGTGGTAGCCATTAATCACTGGCATCCTTGATTTGCAGCTACATCATTCCAATCTCTGCCTCCGTCATCACATGGTATTCTTCCTGTGCATCTGTCTCCCCTTTTTATAAGGACACCAGTCATATTGGATTAGGGGCTTATTCTACCATAGTATGACTTGTTTTAACTAACAACATCTGCAGTGACTACATTTCCAATAGAGTCACATTCTAAGGTTCTGGGAAGAACATGAATTTTGGGGGGAATATTATCTAACCCAGGAAAAAATTGTACAATTTCTGCTGATATATGGAAAATTTCACTGGTCCACTGACTCTGTTGTCATCTCCATTCTGATATTGAGCCCATTACAGTGAATTTTTTATTTCAGATATTGTAATTTTTGGCTAAAAATTTCAATTATTCCTTTTATTTTTAATTTTCTACTTTATATTCATGTTGATACTGTTCGTTTTATGTTATAAAGGATAATTATGATAGCTGATTTAAAGATTTTTTTATAATTCTAACCTCTGAGTCATCTCAGTTGATCCACCATAATGCTACAAGATATACACTAAAGGATGGTCTTCAAGTTAAAGAGAAATGACATAATCAAGGTGTTAATATCTTTTGATTGCCCTTTTTCTTAAATATGTTCAGATTTTCACAATTCTTTGTATTTCAGAAAATTTGGATTCTCTCCTAGAAATTCTGACCATTATTCCTTGGTAACCTAAACTCTTTTCTGTCCTATAGAAAATTTTATTTTTGTTTTACTAGGTCTATGGACTGAATTGTGTCTTCCCAAAATTTGTATGTTGAAGTCCTAATTCTCAATGTGACTATATTTAGAGATGGGGCCTTAAGTACATAACTAAGGTTAAGTTAGATCCTAATCCATTAGGACTAGTGTCTTTTTTTAAATTGAATATTCTGATATATGCTTTTAATACTCATTTTTCCAACTTTGTAAGTAAGATCTTTATAATAATTCTTTGATGTTCAACTCAGCTATATATGTATTTTTTATTATGTTTTGTTAATCACCATACGTTACATCATTAGTTTTTGATGTAGTGTTCCATGATTCATTGCGTATAACACCCAGTGCTCCATGCACTAGGTGCCCTCTTTAATACCCATCACCAGACTAACCCATCCCCCGACCCCCATCCCCTCTGGAACCCTCAGTTTGTTTTCAGAGTCCATAGTCTCTCATGGTTCATCTCCCCCTCCGATTTCCCCCCCTCATTCTTCCCCTCCTGCTAGTGCCTTTATAAGAAAAGGAAGAGACCCCATAGCTCTTTCTTTCCACATGCACAGAGAAGAAAGGGCATATGAAGACACAGCAAGAAGGTGGCTACCTGAAAGCCAGGAAAGGGGATTTTACTAGAAAGTAAACTTGCTGGGCTTAATTTTAATCTAGGTTAGTTTTGCTGCATTTGAATCTAAGACTTCTTGCCTCCAGAACTGTGAAAAAATAAATTTCTGTTATTTAAGCCACCCAGTGGCTGGTATCTTGTTTTGGCAGACCAATACAGTAGACAGTCAACTAGTTTAAACCGAAAGTTTTATCTTGCCTTTTATGAGTGGTGGCTGCAATGTAAGTACATTTTTCAATTTCTTTGCTATGATGTTTGGATTCACCAGCATATACACCACTCAGAAGTTAGACTGGGCTTTGATCACTGGTATATAAGATATTTCAATTCCTAATGTCTTTATTATGCTGTGTGTGTGTGTGTGTGTGTGTGTGTGTTTGTGTGTGTGTGTGTTACATATGTGCACAGCTTGATCATAAGGCCCAGGATTTATGTCAGTCCATATGCGAAATTAGGGGATGCTTTTATCTTTGGGTTTCATCCCATACTTTCTGAAACCATTTGTTGTTCCTCTATCTAAAAGGATGTGATGTTCAAAAATTAAAAAAAAAGATATGATTTTCTTAGAGTTTTAGGCTCTTCTAATGTTGTAATACTGCTGTTTTCCCACACCCAGATTCTAAACACTGCCACATTCCTAGGACAATGATCCTCTTCCTTCATTTTCAGTCAGCAAAGGGGAGTGGAGTACTTTTCCTATTCTATAATTATGACCCACTTTCCAGCATCCCTCTTCTATCTTTAAAACTCATGTGGTTAGGTTGGGTCCATCCTCATAATCCAAAATAATTTCCCTATTTTAAAGTAAACTGATTAAGAACCTTAATACCATTTGTAAATTTAACTCCCTTCTATCCTATAAGGAAACAGGTTCCAAGGAATGGGATGTGGACATCTTTGGGGAATTGAAATCTTTGGTGGCGATGAAAGATCTTAAAATCTATATTCCAGCGCCATAGGAACTAGGTTTTATTGAGGAATAAGACAGGTAACTCAGTGACTATTGTACACTTTTGATAATCTTTTATACACCTTTACCCTGGGTGGTATAGGAAACAAAAAGGAATATAAATTTTAGATTGATACTTTATAGAGGTATTTCAAAAAGTGGTTGAGTTTTGAAGGATAAGTTGTAGGAATAAAGATAAATAAAAAGGAAAGTACATTGGAAGAAATTGAAAATGAGACATTACACACATTCAGCAAAATGCAAGTGGTTTACTATGGCTATAGGGATGTAAAGTATGTCTGTGAGTGCTAATTTGAGGATACTAGCAAGCTGTAGATTATCACATGTTTGAAGGAACATATATGTTCAATAAAAGAAATTTATTTTTTTATTTTTTAAAGTTTATTTTATTTATTTGATGGAGAGAGACACAGCGAGAGAGGGAACACAAGCAGGGGGAGTGGGAGAGGGAGAAGCAGGCTTCCCACCGAAGAGGGAACCCGAAGTCGGGCTCGATCCCAGGGCCCTGGGATCATGACCTGAGCCGAAGACAGATGCTTAACGACTGAGCCACCCGGGCGCCCCTGTTTTTAAAAGCTGTAGGAAAGTAAAACTTCATGTTTTATGCAGATAAATGACTGGATTAGATGTGTTCTATAAGATCCTCCATCCTCCACAACTACTACTATTAGAAGGAATGTGGTAGTTCTATAAAGAAGCAGGAAAATTATTTAAATCTATGCAGGAAATGATCTGAGTTTAAACAAAATAATAGCTGTGGAAATGGAAAGAGGGCAAAAATACTTTTGGGGATTAAGAGTTGATTGGATGTGCAGGGGTGAAAAAGATAAAAGAGATTTGGATATTTCCTAAATTTCTTTCTTGGAAAAATTTATGGACCTTAATGAAACTCACTCAGGTGAGAGCTATAGAAAGGGAGCAGAATAACATAAACATGATAATTAGCTTTCAACATGCTGAATTTGAGTAGCTATGAAATATCCCACGAGCTATTTACAGTAGGCAGGTGGATATACACATTTTAAGCCCACAAGAGAGGCCTGTACTAGATATAATTTGCTATTTATCATTGTTCTCTGAAGCTTAGACTATAAGCTTCATGAGAGGCAAAGACTATGTCTGCTTTGTTTATTACTGTCTTTTCAGCACTTAGTATCTTCCCCAATTAGGCAATCAGTAAACATATGTTGAATGAATAAATCAGTTTATATTTGATATTTAGTTTATAGGTATTGATGAGGTCATCTGAGTAGATTATATAAAATGAGAATGGAGGACCAAGAGCACAGCCATCAGGAAAATGAACATTTATGTGATGTCTGTCCCATTATATACAATTGAAATTTGAGGAGAAATAGCCTGAGATAAATGGGAATCCAGAAATTGAAGTATCCAGAGGTAAAGAAAAAGAAAGTTTCATAAAGTTCGTCAGAATGAAGTCAGTGGCTACCGAGAGATCACATAAGGAAAAGAGGAAAAAAATGGTCTGCTGATCCTAGTGTCACTACAAAGATCAGAAAGGCCATATAGAGAATAGCAATTGGAATGATTAGACAGAAATTAGATCGAAGTATGTTGAGGAATGAAGGAGAAAGGAGCAAGGGAAAAATGTTAACTTACTTGCAATGAAAGGAAGGCAAAATACGAGTTATAGTAAAAGCAAGGTACAAAGTTAGCTTTTATATATATATATATATATGCTAAATGGGATGATGGAATACTATGGGAAAATTGAAGGACACAAGAAAAAATAGGCATCAAAGAAGTACAAATTTATAAAATTTAAGTTCAAATGCTATTTCTTTGCTGATAGTGCATTTCTGAACACACACATTGTTGAATGGGCAGTTATACATAAGAGGATTAGACAAAGTTTTAATTAAGAGGGTTTTTGGTCAGTGTCTGGCAGTGAATGCTAATGAGGTATATTGCATACATTGAGACGGATTTTCATTTGTGCATCAACCCTGTTAATAAGAGTATCTAATTAAGACATTCATTAAAAGTCTATAATGTTAACTTAATGGGAATAAATTCAGTAGAACTCCATTAGGTTCTCCTTGTTACCTTAAAATTATACAAGTTTAACAAATGCCTTAATTAGTAAAGGAAAGGAATATTAAACAATTTAATTTAGGACTATTTAATGCAGGGAATAGCATTTTCTAGTGCTGATCCTTTATTTTATTTAAGATAGACATTTTAAAATATCTAATAACGGATTTCATTATAGGTCAGTAGTGCACATTTCTGTAGAGGATGTGGAAATGTGATGTATAAAATAAAACTCTTAGAGAGACTATAAAGCCTTTGTAGTAGTTCTTGCATAGGTAAAATTCTCATTATTTTGTTTCCTTCAGAGCTGGAAGTTCAAGTGGTTAATAGATACTTGCTCAGTTTTCAAAGACTGTTGACATCATGTAGTATTAGAACAAAGAAGAAAGAACAAAGCAAAAATTTTGTTGAGATAAAAGACTTTTGGTTTTCATACAGTAATGCCTTAATGATTCCTTCAGTTCCAGTTGCAGCTGTGGTTGCATTTTTTTCCTCTTAATTTTAATTTTAATCCAGTGTTTTTCTGCTTTTTTTTCTTTACATATTCTGCTTTTCCTCTTTTTTTTGGTTAATAACAGTTTATGATTAATAATAACATTAGTAACAATATTCACCCGCAAATTCCCCATAATAAACGACCTGACACAGTTGTAGAACTAAAAATCAAATTGGAGAAGGTTTCCTTCAAGGAAACTGATATTTGAATGTGTATTGAAGGTCATAATACTCCTTCTCAGTAAGTTCTGAATGCTAAAAATTAATCAAAACTAAAGATTTTAGGAACCTGCCTCTTACTTTGGGGATTCTGATGATATCAAAAGTCTTAGAGAAAATACTACATGAATTATCTATTACAAACCCTAGTTCCTGTAATCTGATACCATTCTGGATATCAAAGAATTATGTCACGGCAGTGGGGGAGTTTTGACTGGCTTACTATTAAGTTTGTGCCGAAGAATTACATCAAGTAAGATTCCCTCTAAGTAGAGCCTGAGATGGGGAACCTTGGTCAAGTGTTGTACTAGGGGAGGGGAGTATTCTCAGTAGAAGGGGAATGAGGGAAGCAGGTAGAGGAAGGAATAAAAGCAAAGTAAGAATGCTGTTTTAGCTGGGGACTAGCTGCAGTTTGATCATACAGGAATGTGCTGAAGTGTAAACTGCACCATGGAGTTAGTACCACCTTGAAACAAGAGGAGAACTTTTTATACCTTTGCATCAGTTAGTTGGCTCAAGGCTGCCTCAGAACAGGAAAAGGAAGCCAAGAGTCCCAAAACATGCAGCGCTTATTTGTCTAAGGGCAGTTTGCTGGGTAAGGGAGTAACTTGGAGTTATCGGCTAACACTCACAGCAGTGGGTAAAGCGTTCCTGGGTGTTCATTCTTTGAATAGCAATTCTCCTTTACTTAAATATTCCCTTAGTTCTTGGCTTTCCCTAGACTTTTTGAATTATTAGAACTTGTATTGGAGTGTTTATAAGCGCTGCTAGCTGATTTTCAAACTATTACACATGCATTTTCTTTTTCCTTTTAATGAAGTTAGAAACATGATAGTCTCAGATTCACTATTTTATGATTTTTATACCTCAAAATCCCTAACTCAGAGTTTACTAGCCAAAGAAAGAAACATGTGAACAGAGACTGAACCATAATTTCTGAGTAAAATATCAGAACATTTTTATAGACTGGAAATAATAAAACTGCCTAACACATTGTGATAGCTGTTCCATTTTTTTTTAAGATTTTCCTAAAACACATGCCAAAGAGTACAAATGTAGCAGAAGAGCTAAAATAAAAATAGAAAAAATATATTACAACACGTTTTTTTTCTCCAAGACAATGAAATATTTTATGTAAAATAGCTGATTATACTCCAGATTATTTTCTTTCATTTTTTACATAAATAAGTAGCGGTGTTCTTATTTCATCACCGTTTCTGGAAAAGCTTTCTACAGAAGGATTTGTAGGACAAACTACAGACCCTGCTGTAGTATTTTTCCTGAGTGCATAGGCGATACCCATTACCTTTATTTTGGGGAGGATACTCAAGCCTTCGAAAGCAACACTGATCTCTGTCATTCACCTCCCAGATGTGGTGGTGGGGTTGATTTACTGTCCTGGGGAGCAGTTGTGTGTGGAGCAGAATGGTTTCAGCATGTATAAGGTAACATACAAAGTAATTCAGAACCTAACAAATGTATTTAAACATATGCCAATTGAGGCAAACAAACCAACAACTACAAATTCAAACATAGGAACAAGTGATATAGCTTAAAGTTAAGGGTAACGAGAGATTCGTGGAAGAGTTGGAAAATGACAGTGGGTATCAGAGAATAATAAAAATTGGACAAACAGGCGTAGGACACTTTATTTTAAATTTAATACAAGGCTGAAGTGTTGTCAGTGTACGATGGCGGAGATGTGAGATGCCTGGGCAGGGAACGGTGGGCCAGGTTAGATTGGAGCTGGCTGCTGTTGCATACAGCAGGAAGGGGATTGTAGAGGGTTTTGCATAACAGGCTCAAGAATTATTGTCTTTTAGAGAGCAGAAATATTTGATAGACTTTTGAAACTCAGAACTGATATAAACAGAACTGGAGTTATAAAGATGGGGCATGGCCACAGCATTACTAAATGGCATTTACATGGTGAGGAAATAGTTCGGAGAAGCAAGTTAAGTAACAATTTTAGTGCGGTCCTGAAGTGGACACCCTAAAAATAGTAAAGATTTAATTTTATAATTGTTATTGAAAAAGAGTCACAGATGTTCCAGTCACATTGCATACAGATTTCTTTTCATTGCAACCACATCACAGAGGTCACTGACAGGCTAGATCCCACCTCTTCCTTCAAGGAACAAAGAAGAAAGGGTCTACATATGTGCTGCATGCATTTCTGCTGCTTCTTACATTGAAACCAAAAAACATGTGTGCATATATGATATCAGTAAGATTTCTGTTCCCTTACTTCAAAATTACTTTAAGGGCATAAAGGTCATTGCTGTGATAACAAATCTGAACCATCTTGACATTTAGGATATATGTTTAGCATACTGAATCAAAGAATTACTATAGACTGGTGCCAGAAAACTGAAAATAGAATTTCATACCATGCCATAACAGGAAACACAGCAATCAGTTGGCTGTGTCAAGGAGGACGTAGAATAAAAGAGCTTCAATAGGAATTAAATTGTTTTGATTCAGTATGTCCTTTTATTTATAAGTCCTATTTCTTTGGCACATAAATGACATTGTGAACACTAAGGTCAAGAATGGTGTCTTTGCAACCATAATATACACTGTGTGCAGAGGTTTCAAATAGTGCATTTTAAATTAAATTACTAATATTTAATTGAAAAAGTTAAAGGACAAGAAGAGGCTGTCTTAACTGACAAAGGGGTTGGGTTCCTAAAAGTCACATAAACCGGTGACATAGAATACTAGATACATGTTTCTCATTAAAATAACAAAAATTGAATTTATCCCCTTACTCATTTAAACATTTATTTGTTGAGTACATAGTCACTTTGCTAAATATTACTAATAAAAAAATTGAAAAGATATTAACCCTCTTAAAAATACCCTTTAGTGGAGGAGAAAACATGACAGCAATTCAATCAACATAGCCTGTCATATTCAGAGTATAATATATGTATAATTGAAGTGCAATGGAAATAGAGAGGCAGGTGCTTTTCTCTACTGAGGTAGACACAAAAAGCTCTACTGAACAGTCAATGGTAATGTCACTCTTCAAAGTTTGTGGAATATTACAGGTAGATTTAGATAAGAAGGAACTGAGAAAGCATATCAGACAGAGGATAGAGCCCATGCAATAGCCTAGGTAATTTGACAGAATGACCTATTTGTGCAAAAATAACTTGTTATGATTGAGGAAGAGAAAATTGGCAGAAACTTAGGCCAGATAAGTTTTAGATAAGATAAGATAAGAAACTTAGGCCAGTGAGAAGTTTTATGCACTGGAGGAATATATACCAAATAATCAATGTCCCTGTGGGGAAAAGATTAAAAACACAGAGAGTTGTTAAGAGGCTTTCACAATAGCCACGAACAAAAAATGGTAAGAACATGAACTAAGGCAGTATCATGGAGTAAAAGGAATGTTTTTTTATTTTTTGAAAGAAAAGCAATTACGGCAATGGAATGTTAAAGGGAGAAGATATAATCCAGGAAAATGTTCACCTTTCTGGGCTAAATGGCCAGTTGGCTGAATGGCCAGTTTTTTATCCCAGCATTTAAGTTCTAGTTAGTCCACAATATTGCCAAAGTATTGAGCTTTCATATCCATAATCTGGTGTTAGTGCTGTCTCCCTTGGAACACTGGATTAGAGGGCCAAAGAGAGATTTCCCAGAATTTCCATGTTTCTCTCCCAGTGCTTAAGATAGCGTGATAAAGCTGTGGTAGTGAAATGAGAGTCTTCTTTCTTTTCTTCTTTCAGTTCCGTGATTGGAAAATATTTGAGCTGGAGCCCATTTGTTTCTAGAGTGCCCCTATTCTCATTCTTTGTGTGTCATAAAAAGACTTAACCTGCAGAAGCTATTTTGTAACTGATGACAATCTTCCTAGGTTAAGCGGCATTACTTATATAACAAAGTTGTGTTCTGCATAAGATCATATTCAAAATTTTGAAATTAATACACATTCTCCCAGAGAGAGTGAATGTTATATAATCAGGAGCTATAGAGAATGGAGTTAAACCCAAGTTTCTGGCTGCTGTGGATTCATGAATGAAAGTGGATGAAGCAGTGGAAGATGTAATCCAGGTCGAATGGGCATTGTGGAAATAGAACATGCTAGTACACTCCTTTTTAAAACCCTTTGTCACTTCATATTTCCATTTTCTGTAGCCAATTCTGTTTTTCTTTGATAAACCTTATGTTTAGAACATGTTGCACAAGCACATCACATAAACAAGTGGTAAAACATGAAATGCCTGTGTAATATATTCGTAAGAAAGCCACATTTTAGTGTCAAATACCAAGTTAAATTTTATGTGAAGGTTAAAAGTAATCCAATCAAATTGTGGCCTGTGGGCCCAACCCTTCTGGGTGATACTAAAGGGAAAGTGAGAGCACATAAGCAACAGATTAAGTGTTTTTAGCAGGGAAAGAAAATGATCTTCCACCATTTTTCAATTTATGGATGTTTCCGGGTAGTAGGGTACAATGGTGAATCAAGTGAGACGTAAGGATATGCAACTTACGGGAACTGAGCATATGGGAACTGATTATCTTGGGTGACTTCAACCAAGTTCAATGGAAGAAAACCAAAATGAAACAAAAACAATAACAACCAGTAGATATATAACTTATTTAAGTATCTTTAATTATGAAGCTTTTATTTTTTAAGTGTCTAATTATGAAGCTTTTATTATTTAAGTGTCTTTAATTATGGAGCTTTTATTTTTTCATATATAGTTTAGATTTTATCCTTAATTAAATCATGTTATGTCATATTATACAAACTCCACCCAAATATCTTTCCAGTTTTTTTAACCAAGATAGAACTAATTAAACCATGCATTATTCTACCTCTAATTACTATTTAATTATATTTTTATGGTTTTTCAATCATAAAGCTGTTCTCCTAGATAGGTGCCTCATTCCCAGGGTATAGAGTTAGTGTTTGCATGGATCAGACTCAGGTAGATATTCTGTTACATTTAGTTAAATTTCTTGTTTTAGTACAATGGATTTTCCCCCTCTGAATTCTTTTATGATCAGAACTGTCCACTCAACAGAAAAAAAAAAGACATTATTTTAGTGTGTTGTAAACCATTTAAATACGTTCACAGATTTATCCATACTACTACAAAGTGTGCACCAAAAATTCTGTTTCTTCATTTCCCTGAAACTATTCTAATTTATTTCAGTATAAGAAAATATAAGTTTCAGTTGACTCCAGTAATTTTAGTTTGATCCTGCAGTTTGAGCTTTCAAGTAACTCTTTCCCTTTTAGATTAATGTTCAGTCTTTAAGAACCCCTCTTTCCTCCAAGTTAAGCTTTCTCTTGGGTCCCATTGGTTGAGGGAGAGAAAGTGCCTCTGATTTGTGCTTAATATTCTTGAACTGTTCTCAGTCCTGGTATCTGTTGTGACTGGTTTCTTTCCTGAGAATTAGGTCAAAATTAGCTTCTAAAAGTTGAAGCAGAAGGATTTCATGGTCTGTGCTCTCTCTCACTCTGCTTAGTACTATGCTATAGCCTCTTAGGAAAGGTTTTGGTCCAACTTTGTTTTTGCTTCTGCTAGTAGTGCTGTGGATTGTTTTTTTTTTTTTTTTTTTTTTAAGTTTTAATTTAAATTCACATCGTACCCAGCTCAGGTTTTCTGCTCTGCTGCCCTCCATTACACTACCACTTTATACCTGACGGTGGAAATTCCCTATGGAAAATTATCTGGTTAGAGACCCTCAGCTAAATACCATGCCTCCCACAGGGACAGTCAGGAACATCCTGGTCTCTTCTGTGAATCATGGGAAGTGGGAAAAAAGAAAAGCTCAAGAGAGAATAATAGACTTGGCATAGTGTATCAACTATTTTGTTTTGACGTCCGTCCCACCATTCAGGCTGCTCTGGAGAGCCTGTAACATGATCTCTTTCAAGAGTCTCAAACAAAAATCTGAATTCAGGCAAAAGCCCTTGTACTTGCCATTTTTCTTAAAGTAACCTAACATACCTTGACCACATTGCATTGAAGACCAAAGAGCAGAGATCACATCCATGTGTATCTTTCCTTCCCTTTTTTTTTCTTTCTTATATAATCACCCTTGCCATAAGAAATTCTGTTGTTCTTCCTTCCATTCTTTTTTTTTTTTTTTAAGATTTTATTTATTTATTTGACAGAGAGAGACACACAGAGAGAGGGAACACAAGCAGAGGGGAGTGGGAGAGGGAGAAGCAGGCCTCCCGCAGAGCAGGGAGCCCGATGCGGGGCTCGATCCCAGGACGCTGGGATCATGACCTGAGCCGAAGGCAGACGCTTAAGACTGAGCGACCCAGGCGCCCTCTTCCTTCCATTCTTAATTGGGATTAATTGATTTTATATCCTCTTCCCCGAGGACAGAGGCCCTCATGGCTTATACTATGGGCATAAAATCTGTCCTTTGTACATTGAGGCTGAAAGTTGATGTGAGTCATGCAGTGTTGAATTAATAGAATAGAGAAATCCAGAATCATTTCTCTCTATATATGCATGGCTTTAAAGCATCTAGTGGTGCTGTAAAATAGGACTTTAGATATAAGAATTCCTGTATTTAAAATTTTAACTAGGGGCGCCTGGATGGCTCAGTCAGTTAAACATCTAGCTTTTGATTTTTGGCTCAGGTCATGATCTCAGGGTGGTAAGATGGAGCCTGCATCAGGCTCTGCTTTGGGTGTGGAGCCTGCTTAAGATTCTGTCTCTCCCTCTCCTCTCCTCTCCCTACCTCCCCAGACCTGCTCACATGCATGCACTCTCTTAAAAAAAAAAAAAAATAGTAAAATTTTAACCATATTAAGCAATTAAAACTCTATTGTATCAGAATTTGAATATTTTTTCTTTTCATTACTATTAAATAACTCTAAATCATTCCCTTTCTCTCTGCCCTACCTGCCTTATCAAAAACAAACTAAACAAAGAGACAGAAACCTCAGAAAATTGAATGTCTCAGGCTAACTAGCAAAAATATATATCAGCTAAGATCCATTATATTTCTCAAAATATTACCCATTTTTTTGTATTTTATATATTATATGTTTACATCCCTGATTAATTCAGATTATTTTTATGATATGAACATTAAACAGTAGTATAAACCTGATTCTACTTACCTAGTAAGAATATTTACCAAATCTGTTCCCTTGTGGTTCATATATTGTTTACTTATGAGTCTATGTATGGATTTTGGCTAGGAATCTTCTAAAACTGAGTGGAGAAGTTTTTGTGTATGTGCATTCATTAATCGGAAAAAATTAAGAATTAAGAAAGTCAATTAAAATTAACAAAAAAACGAAATGCTCATTAAAATATTAAAATGGTCAAGCTATAGTTGTGTTAATGTAAGGATTATGTTATAATTAACCCCTGTCCAAATGTACTTGTCTTCTCTCTCCACGTCCATTCATTGCTTTCTCTATCCACTTCCAGTACAACTGTCAGAGACATCAGAAATGCAAATCTGATCACATCACTCCTTCCTTCATAATTAAAGCAAGAAATCTATACATCTTATTATTATAGTCTCATTCTCTTGTTTGGTATTTCACAAATATTTGTATGTTAATTTAATAAGACAATGAAAGGATAAAGTATGAAAGCCAAACAAGAGAAATTAGAGATATTTATATTTTAATGTAAATAACTGGTTTGTCATGATGTATTTTTTATTACATCTTCTTCACTCTATGTTGCCATTGTAAATTTATTTTAAACACCAAATTCATGCCATTTAGAATGCGTCAGCATCCCAGAAGATAATGGATTGGCAGAATAAAAGGGGAAAAAAGATGAATGATAAAATTTTAATAAAATGATTACAAAGGTGTGGGACAGATTGATGGAAATCAAGAATCATGGAGGACTTTCAGGCTAACAATAGAGGGAAACTAATGGCCACATCTACTCATGGGGAAGCAAAAAAAAAAGGAGAAGCAGGAGCTACCAAAACTCAGGGAAAGCTGGTAGCTGTCAGGAGAGAGCCACGCATACATAACCTACAGTCTATTAGTCATACCAGTCAGAAGCCAGAAAGCAAAGGGATCATCCTATTGATGTAGTGTGACAAGGTTCAAAACTTTGGACCACAGGGCTTGGTGGAAAAGGGTCAAGAGTGAATCTGGAGAGAAGATGAGTAACTAGATAGTAAGTATAGGATCAAAGAGGATGAAGCATCAGTTTGACCTTGTGAGAATATCTTAACTTGGTTAAGTTGTTAGTTTTCAATACCTGTTAACAAATGTTCTCAGTGACTGCTCTCATTGTTTATTTTTTCAATTCAGTATTTCGGTGTCTCCTCATATTATGTTTTCAGAATAAAGAGATTATATCTTTTGTTTCTGTGTAGTCCAAAGAAATCTAACTTTTTATAAAAGTAATATTTTAATTAGATGGTATGCATGTGGTTTGTGCCTGTGTATGTATTTAGCATTGAATCTGTTGGTATTGTTTAATCCTTACATTCAATGATTTGTGCATAGCAAATAAAATGATTCAGTTATTAAGATAGACTCAAATGTTAACTTAGGCTGTCATTTGATATTGTTACATGTTACTTTGGCCAAATATGATGCCATCTGTAACTTGATTACATATTTTTATATTTAGCAGTCGAATTTTCATTTAAAATTATGTATTTATAAATATTCTAAATATTTATTTAGACCTAAATAAAAAGTCTATGTCTTTAACCTAAAAAAAGTATAAAGAAGAAATTAATTATAGAAAAAGAGTAAAACATATCTATGTTTGAATTAATTTCTTTCAGGCTTTAATCCATTTACTAAATGTTTTCTATATTTATCTTGAAAAATCAAGTACAAACTATAGAATTATTATTTATGTAC
The DNA here is from genome assembly GCF_037043125.1 of Eumetopias jubatus. NCBI lineage: Eukaryota > Metazoa > Chordata > Mammalia > Carnivora > Otariidae > Eumetopias > Eumetopias jubatus. The sequence goes on along the minus strand of NW_028274811.1, from coordinate 82,402,131 downwards.
ATTCTATAACAATATAGTTATGCCCGAATTATTCCTATTTACATGTTTTGCTTATTAAATACCTTACTTAGGATTCAATTTAGCTCACCATGGTAGAGAAAAGCTATTGTTTTAGTTTTTATTTGCAATAGAAGTTAAGGATATTCTGCAGTTTCTGTGTAAGGCAGTATACACAGATTATCAGATTTATAAATGGAAGATTTCCAACTTTTTTTTCCTAGGTGGAAATGTGAGGAAATAAAAATTGTTACTGCATTCAACAGTTATATTAAAATGTGTAGTACATACCATTTTAGAGTGTAATGTGGATGTCTCATAAATGAATTAATGGCTTCATTATCTACTGCTTAAAGAGTTAACAATACCACAGGGGCTGCTACTTGCTGACACTTATTCTAGGCACTGCAGAAAACCCACTCCAGGGTGGTTATACCTTAAGGAATTAGATGCAAAGTCTAATGAGAAAGTCCATGTTCTCTTACTATGTATTTGAAAAGTGGCACAGAGACAAGTAAGCAACAATAGTAGATTTATCAAAGGAATGGACAGAGATATAGAATATTGCATTTGTTGGAAGAGAAGAAATTTTTAACATTTAAGATTCTTATAAGTATTAAATCTTCTACATTCTTTTAATTTTTTTCTGAAATATTGTATTTGTGTCTTAACAGAACTTTTATTTTGCTGTCCTCCAGTGTATTTTTTTTTTTTTTTTGCTGTTCCTAGAGTGACTTACTAAAATATTATCAGATAATACTATTTTCTTGGTAAAAAATGTAGGAGTGAGTCTCTAGGACTCAATATAACCCAGGATTAAGTATAAACTCAGGATTCAGGATTAAATATAGACTCATCAAATTGATAATGGAGGCATTCATGTAGGCATCATTGCTTACTATATTGTGTACTACTTCCGAAAAAAATGTAATTACACAAATAGTTATTTTATGGATAAATTATTGAATTGTTAAGAAGGCATAAATAAAATTAAACAGATTCCAGAAGATAAATTTGATAGTGTTATGCTGACTGGTTTGGAAGAGAAGTGGACCATGTAGTTGACCATATTTGAAGGAACAGCATTAATTAAGTTTAGAGTGAATAAAGGGGCATTCTAGGATGTTGAAAAATTGGCAACATTTCAAGAAATATTTCTAGGAAGACTTCAAAAATCTTATTGTTTAACTGGATGAGAGTGGTCATCTTGAGAGAGAATCAAAAGATAATCTTCATTTTTCAGTTCCAGGAAAGAGAAAATAGCATTAGGATGAAGAGATTTAGAATGCAGGTAGATGATCTTAGTTATGGAGTAACATGATTGGTCATATTTTAGATGCTTTTATTTTAAGATGAAAATGAAACTTTCAAGTGCAAACTTACTCTAGAGAGCTGAAATTATAAAATTAGAGCTTGAGGCCAGAGCCAAGAATATAGACGTTATTAGCATAGAGGTAATAGCAATTCAACTAAAATAACAAAAGTGGAATATTTCTGACCTGGTAAGAATACAGAGAGAGGAACTGAGTCGTGTCTTCATTCTTTTTCATACTGTTTTTTTTTGAAGCTTCAAGACCCACATCAAATAGCATAAAATCTTTGTGCTTTTTTTCCTGTTTTTTTTTCACTAAATAATAAATGATGGATAAATGATAGAAAATTATAGACTTTCTCATTTATGTTTCCATAAAATTGTTTCTTCAATTAAATGCTTTAAATTCATATATAAAAGTTTTGCACACATATCCCTGTTTCTGATATTATAGTAAACCCCATAGATCTCCTTGAGATTTTACTCTTAATTTCAGATTAACCTGCCACAGTTGGTAGATGTTAGGCCTTGTCTTCTACATATATATTCCACCACTCAAACACTAGCTTAGTTCCTTAAATAAGAAAAATGCTTTTTAAAATTTGAGTACTCTTTACAATGAATATCAGAATAACAAGACCCCGCAACACACACACATAAATATATATTAATGGGAATTTGTAACAAGGGCTCACTGTGAGTCATATTCACTCAAAATTACCTGATTATCATACCACTTACCAAATATGTTGATTTTCTATGCTTTTAAATAACACTGTCTTCTGAATTCTTAAACCTATACACATTCTCCTTAACAGCTGATGAACTTCATCTAAAATAGGGCCATCTAAAAATAATAATAAATAAATAAATAAATAAAATAGGGCCATCTGACAAAACCTACCTAATCTTTCCACCAACAAATTTGCTAGTCTGTTTTCCTAATTTCTCCCTTTCCTTAGGTGATGATAGATTGTCTTCAATCCTGTCTAAGGCTAGCCATTCTGGATCTCCACCAGTCTTGCCTCAAGCACTTCCCCCTTTGTCTAATTCATTAATTAGACACTCCCCTTCTTTATTGATCATTCCCATTAGCAAACAAGCATGCTATTTCTTGTCTTAAAAATTAATACTCTCCGTTGATTCTACATCATCCTCCTACAGCTACTACACCAAATCTCTGCTCCACAACATAAATTCTTACCTTTCTCTGCATCCTTTACATGGATTCTAGTCTAATAAAGCCATGGCAATTATTTAGTAAGTATACCAATGGATACCTCTCTTATTTAATCTCTCAGGAGAAATCAGTGTACTTGACCTCTTGCCCTTCTTGAAATTCATCCTTTTCTTACCCTCCAGGATGCCACATCCTTCTGAATTTTATTCTGCCTCACAGTACACACTTATTCATGCCCTCTTGCCTGCCTCTCTTTTGGGTTTGACCTCTAAATGTGAGAGTGCCCTAGAATCTTTGCCTTGTGTCCTCTTCTTGATTTCTCTGTGTGACATCATTTGATTCTCAAAGGTATTAGATGAAATCTATTTGTCATGCATCTCAAACCCTGGACACACACATAAAATCCAGACTGATATCTTTAACTGCCAACTGACCTGCCCATTAGGATTAGAAATAGCATCTCGAACTTCATAAAACCCAGTATTTCCTCATGTCTGTTTCCTCTACAGTCTCCCAACCTCAGCCAATGTTACCACCATTCACCAAGTTTTGTTCAAGGCAACAATCTAGAAGATATTCTTGATCTTTGATTTTCCTGAAATCCGTACATTTGACTCAATTCCTATTGATTATTTTCCCAAAACATATAATAAATCTGTCCAAACTATTTGTCCTAGTTTTATAGACATTGCCTACCTCACTCTCTTTGCTCCAGCTGTATAGATTTTTTTACTCTCTCCATTAAGCCAAACTAGTTTTTAAGGAGCATTTATTGTAGCTGCTCTCTTTGTAATGTTATCCTTGTTATTTGCTTAACTGGCCCTTAACCGATATTCAGATGTCAAATTAAGCTCCACCCTTACTTAACTAATTTAATTTAAATTGAACCAGAAAGAGTTTGACAAAGACACTCTCCTTGATCAAACTTTTTAAAGCCCTCCTCTCAACTAGTCCTGGACTTGGGCCCCAGTCCTTCCCTGGCCTGCCTACCTCAGTTTTAGCAAGAATCCTACTAAGCCAGTTTAGACAGAGTCTCTTATCCTTGATATCTGATCACCCTGTCCTGCCTTCAGCAAGAATTTTATCGTTAGTTTAGCAAGAATCCCCCTACCCTTGTTGTCTCCTCTTAGAATTTCCCACCCACTGATCCCTTCACTCTGCTCCTTAGCTATAAATCCCCAGCTGTCTTTTCTGGTTCACTATTGAGCTGGATCTCTCTTCCCTATTACAGTATTCTTATTGAATAATCTTGAATAAGGTCTTACATGTTGTTTTATTTTTTAAAAAATTTTTTAAAGATTTTATTTATTTGACAGAGAGAGACACAGGGAGAGAAGGAACACAAGCAGGGGGAGTGGGAGAGGGTGAAGCAGACTCCCTGCAGAGCAGGGAGCCGCATGCGGGGGCTGGATCCCAGGACCCTGGGATCATGACCTGAGCCGAAGGCAGACGCTTAACGACTGAGCCACCCAGGCGCCCCTTACTTGTTTTAAAAAATGTCAGGATATAATTTTTTTGAAAAAGGTGTAACCACATCATTCAATCTAAACTTTTCCTCTTTTATTATGTTTTTTTTAACTTTATTCTCCTTTCCTTTCTTCCTTTCTTCATTGCCTTTCCCCACTATAATATATGCTTCATATAAGCAGACATATCTCTCTTTTAACCACTGTATCTTTAGTGATTGAAGAGCAGTTGCCATAGAGCAGTCTAATAAAAACTTGTTAAGTCACTCATTGAATCAATAGAAAATCCAAGTACATATTATGATAGGGATAATGATGAAAGAACTAGAAATTAGAACAAAGATAAGGAAGTATTTCTCCTTATAGTACAGGAGTACTGCACAGGACGTTATAAATTATATGATGGACAGGAAGGGGAATATATTATGGATTTATGGTAGATGTTAACTGAATAAAAACAAGATCATCTAAGAAAGAGTAGAAATCATTAAACACTCTCCAAATTAACCTAGCTCCTTCTAATACTATTTAAAATCACACCTTAGTATTTAATAACATTAGGATATTAAATATGCTTGTTTCTCTTCTCACATCTTACAAATAGAATTAATATAAAGAATGTTTAGGATTTTTGACATGTCTCTAAAATGTTTATTTTTATTTTTTTAAAGATTTTATTTATTTATTCATGAGAGAGAGAGAGAGAGAGAAGCAGAGGGAGAAGAGGTTCCCAAGGAGCAGGGAGCCTGAGGTGGGACTCGATCCCAGGACCCTGGGATCATGACCTAAGCCGAAGGCAGACGCTTAACCATCTGAGCCATCCAGGCGCCCTAAAATGTTTATTTTAGAACCATTTTATTAAATGATTCTGTTAGCTGCTGATACAGATTAAGTAGCATAAAGAGATAGAGTGACTAGTTGATTGATCAGATACAAGCTCAGCAATATCTACTTCTTATTGGAGTCACCCCAAGTCCATGGTTCTATTTTCAGTTTTTTAGTCCACGTGTACAATTTTAATTTTACATGTTCTCCTGGGTGACTAAGCTCTGGGAGATTAAATGATGTGTGAATTGTTATGATAAGCTGTATGGCAATTTGTTGATTTAAAATGAAAGGGTAGGGCACCTGAATGGCTCAGGTCATGAACTCAGGGTCCTGGGATCAAGTTCTGCATCAGGCTCCCTGCTCAGTGGAGAGAGAAAATCTTTAAAAATAAAATAAAATAAAATGAAAGTGTAACTACTAAGGGCATCCAAATATGTCTTCTTTACCCCTAAATAAAATGTATTTAGGAAAGATAATATTTTGGAACTCTCTTATTAAAGCCAGATTCAGAGAAAATGACAATAGATTATGATAATCTGATGTATTTAGCTCCAAGCCAAAAAATTAAAAAAGTAAAATAAATAAATAAAAACAAATAACCCTCTTGATCAGAATGTTACATTTTCATGCATAAAGTTTTATTTATTTTTAAGTGTGATAAGAGGAAAAACAAATTATTAAGAGCATGATATGTAAATTTACACTTGATAGTCAATCTGTGTCTAGGAACTTAAAGTGCAATTACAGTTACTGAGTTTGTTTGGTTTAATGTACTGACATCTACATGTCTGAATAACTGCTCAAAATGAGATTAATCTTGTAGGGTAAATATGTACTTGAAATGCTCTTGTGGCCTAGTCAGAATTAGGTCAGGTTTGAAATATATCTTGTTGGTGATTTGTTTTTCTGACACTAAGCTATGCCTTTCAGAAAGTAACAAGGAAGGGAAGGGAGTAGACCTCAGATGTCCTATGGAGTTCCAGACAGATTTCCCTGGTGAAAAGAAAGAGAATAAAAACCAGAGAGATCTTCAGAGTATTCCTCTTGTTTTGCTAAACTTTGGACTCTGCTGCGTTTTTTCATTTTGATTCTATAAAGCATTTAGTTTCTTTCCTGTTTTCAAGACATTCTAAGGCCATGTATTTGCAAAACGTAGTATCGCAAAGTAACAATGTTGGGGCCTTTTGTTTCCATTGCTTCAGCAAAATATTTTGTATCTGTTAAAGAAGAAAGTTTTATTCAAAGTCTTTTTCAAAAAAAAAAAACACTAATTCAAGATACAAGTTTCTTGTCTTCTAAGATAGCAAAATATAAGGCAAAAATCTTCTGTCATCTCCCCTTTGCTGCTACAATGAAGCTATCTGTAAGCAGTGCCATACAGTAAAGTCAGTAGTCCAACAGCATCATTGCTTTATGTCACGGTGCACTGAAGTCAGTGGCAAGTTTAATGGAGACTTTAATGAGATATTAATCTTTTTTAGCACTATCTTACTGAACTGGTAGATTCCTCAGTTAGTTTGTTAAGAGTAATTCCCCTAAGGTCTGACTGAATGTAGCTGAATCTGAACCATCCACATTTGTGGGACTATGCAATGGACTAAGGAATCTCAACAAAAATGGCCATAATTTCCATTGAAAATATGTAACCAGTTCACACATATCTTAATTTTTTTGAACCTACTTGTTGAGTTCCTACTATATTTGAAGTTGGGTATAGGATGGTAAAAGAAGTCAAGGTACTTGTTCACATGGTGCTTAAAATACAACACGGAAGAGAGAGAAAAATAAACTAATAAACAAATATGATAATCTTCAATGGCATTAAATGTTATGAAGGTAATAATACAGGCTTGGCATGGTGAGAAAGGATGGGTGAATAGGGTTAGCTACTTTAGATAGGGTGACAGATAATTTTAGGCAAGATGACATCTCTGAAGAGGTAACATTTGATCAGATCTGAATAAAAAGAACTGACCATGTGAAAAATTGGTATCAGAAAATTCATGCAAAGGGAGTAGCAAGTGTAAAGGTCATAATGCATGGAAGACCTGGAAGTTTTATAGATTCAGGGAAAAAAGGCTAATGTTATTACTATACTATACTATACCAAGTGAAGTGTAGCAGGTGATGAGGTCTCAAAGGAAGTCAGAACCCAAGTCATGTGGCATTATGCTGGTATGTAAGGGAATTGGAATTTTATTCTATGCACAGTGAACATTCATTAAGGAACCATAAATAGTAGAATAAGATGATCTGATCTAAGTTTTTAAGAGACACACTTTTATTTTTCTCTTTTTCATTTCCTCTCTTTTATTCTTTCTATTTCTCTTACCTTCTCAGTCCTTGGTTAATGTGTGTGTGGGTGTTATGTGTATGTTCACATATATAAAATCAGTCTTGCAATGATCCATGGACCTATGAAGTTCAGCCATATTGAGCACTCAGGGGACTCATCAACATTTTCTTTTGACTAATGATGTGATTTGTCCCAGATGTTAAGTGAACCCATTCCCAGATGTCCTCCATATTAAGCACTCTCAGATCTAATGAATTGTAACTTTATAAAGTGTGTTTTTAAGATTAGTGAAGTAAATGGAGTGTCAGATTTAGTTAGAAGGTGGGAAACATATGTTTGTTTTAGGGTCACTTTTGAATATGTGTGAGGGCAATAGAGCCTCCAAACATATTTTTTAAGTCTGTTTTCATTAATGGGGTTGTGTGAGTATCCATCTTTACAAGTTCAGATTGCCATGTTGCAATATGGTCCTGTTTTTGTAACTAAATATGCAGTTTAAAACCTTCTTTAATAGCTTTTAGAAGTTTATCAACTCTCATTATTAATGTTTCATTTTCACAGACCTCTGAATGCAGCATGTTTGTATGTGTATGTATGCACATTTAAACCATTGTGATTCAATTAAATAAAAATAGAAGAACTCAAATTATACAAATGTTGTGCTTCCTTAGAAGATCAAGTGCCTGAGGATACCTGCTTATTTCTGGTGAAAAGTTAACAGTGGCACCAGACCTCACTCAGGGAAGACCTATAGGGAGATCTGGACCATCACTTATGTAGTGAGATGATCCTCTCTCAGAGGACTTTTCTTTTTTATCTACCTCGTCCATCACATTTGGGAAAACACCCAAGGGCCCAGTAACAAGTAGGGATTACTACCATTGCTTAAACTTTCTTGTTCTGCTTCTCTAGTTATAGATATTAGATACACATACAAAATACTGAAGTAAATTGCAGAATTCTTAAGACCATTAATCGCCAGTGAACCCAATCTTTCATTGAAATCCTAACTATTTTCATACATCAAAAGGAAAGATAATTATTATGAAATTATAAGTTCAGTTTTTAGCTTCTGAGGCAAATAAGATATAAAATTATAGGACAGTTAAATAACATTAACCAATGAAAAGTCAACTTATAAACCCATTGCTCATTCATTTGAGTTTTTGGGCATTCTGATTTTGTTATAAAAATATATGACATGTGTCTTAATAATCTCTAAGCAACTCCAGAATTGTTTCTTAAAATACTATTCAATACAAAATGAATAATTTGATTCACAACAGGGATTTACTGGAAAGAAAATTCTAATAAATCTTCCATCCCACTGGGATATTTTGACAACTGCAATAACAAAAGCTGCAGTTGGCAGTCTACAAGTGATATCTTGGCCTGTCACCATAACTCTGACCATAGGACTTGAATTAGCTTCCACACAGTTTAATAATAAAAGCTTCTGCCTTTGACCCTTGAGGAGATGTTCATGGATAGGTAAGCACTTTTGGTTGTTTGAATTAGAACTCTTTAAAAAAAAACAAACTATTTCATCATTTTAGACATTCATATAATTGAATTTGTGGCGTTTAATGAAAGTCTATTGCATGATAGTGAAACTAGTTAATTCCTTCTTTTCTTTTCTTTTTTTTAAATTTTTTTATTGCTATGTTAATCACCATACATTACATCATTAGTTCTTGATGTAGTGTTCCATGATTCATTGTTGGTGCATAACACCCAGTGCTCTACGCAGAATGTGCCCTCTTTAATACCCATCACCAGACTGACCCATCCCTCCACCCTCCTCCCCTCTAGAACCCTCAGTTTGTTTTTCAGAGTCCATCGTCTCTCATGGTTCGTCTTCCCCTCCGACTTACTCCCCTTCATTCTTCCCCTCCTGCTATCTTCTTTTTCTTTTTTCTTAACATATGTTGCATTATTTGTTTCAGAAGTACAGATCTGTGATTCAACAGTCTTGCACAATTCACAGCGCTCACCATAGCACATACCCTACCCAATGTCTATCACCCAGCCACCCGATCCCTCCCACCCCCCGCCACTCCAGCAACCCTCAGTTTGTTTCCTGAGATTAAGAATTTCTCATATCAGTGAGGTCATATGATACATGTCTTTCTCTGATTGACTTACTTCACTCAGCATAACACCCTCCAGTTCCACCCATGTCGTTGCAAATGGCAAGATATCATTCCTTTTGATGGCTGCATAATATTCAATTGTGTATATATACCACATCTTCTTTATCCATTCATCTGTCGATGGACATCTTGGCTCTTTCCACAGTTTGGCTATTGTGGACATTGCTGCTATAAACATTGGGGTGCACATACCCCTTCGGATCCCTACATTTGTATCTTTGTGGTAAATACCCAGTAGTGCAATTGCTGGATTGTATGGTAGCTCTATTTTCAACTGTTTGAGGAACCTCCATACTGTTTTCCAGAGTGGTTGCACCAGCTTACATTCCCACCAACAGTGTAGGAGGGTTCCCCTTTCTCCGCATCCCCGCCAACATCTGTCGTTTCCTGACTTGTTCATTTTAGCCATTCTGACTGGTGTGAGGTGGTATCTCATTGAGGTTTGATTTGGATTTCCCTGATGCCGAGCGATGGTGAGCACTTTTTCATGTGTCTGTTGGCCATTTGGATGTCTTCTTTGGGAAAATGTCTGTTCATGTCTTCCTTCCATTTCTTGATTGGATTATTTGTTCTTTGGGTGTTGAGTTGGATAAGTTCTTTATAGATTTTGGATACTAGCCCTTTATCTGATATGTCATTTGCAAATATTTTCTCCCATTCTGTCGGTTGTCTTTTGGTTTTGTGGACTATTTGCTGTGCAAAAGCTTTTTATCTTGATGAAATCCCAATAGTTCATTTTTGCCCTTGCTTCCCTTGCCTTTGGCCATGTTTCTAGGAAGAAGTTGCTGCAGCTGAGAGGAAGAGGTTGCTGCCTGTGTTCTCCTTTAGGATTTTGATGGACTCCTGTCTCACGTTTAGGTCTTTCAACCATTTGGAGTCTATTTTGGTGTGTGGTGTAAGGAAATGGTCCAGTTTCATTCTTCTGCATGTGGCTGTCCAATTTTCCCAACACTATTTGTTGAAGAGACTGTCTTTTTTCCATTGGACATTCTTTCCTGCTTTGTCGAAGATTAGTTGACCATAGAGTTGAGAGTCCATTTCTGGGCTCTCTATTCTGTTCCATCGATCTATGTGTCTGTTTTTGTGCCAGTACCATACTGTCTTGATGATGACAGCTTTGTAATAGAGCTGGAAATCCGGAATTGTGATGCCGCCAGCTTTGCTTTTCTTTTTCAATATTCCTCTGGCTATTCGGGGTCTCTTCTGGTTCCATACAAATTTTAGGATTATTTGTTCCATTTCTTTGAAAAAAGTGGATGGTATTTTGATGGGGATTGCATTGAATGTGTAGATTGCTCTAGGTAGCATTGACATCTTCACAATGTTTGTTCTTCCAATCCATGAGCATGGAATGTTTTTCCATTTCTTTCTGTCTTCTTCAGTTTCTTTCATGAGTATTTTATAGTTTTCTGAGTACAGATCCTTTGCCTCTTTGGTTAAATTTATCCTAGGTATCTTATGGTTTTGGGTGCAATTGTAAATGGGATCGACTCCTTGATTTGTCTCTCTTCTGTCTTGTTGTTGGTGTATAGGAATGCCACTCATTTCTGTGCATTGATTTTATATCCTGCTACTTTACTGAATTCCTGTATGAGTTCTAGCAGTTTTGGGGTGGAGTCTTTTGGGTTTTCCACATAAAGTATCATATCATCTGCAAAGAGTGAGAGTTTGACTTTCTCTTTGCCGATTTGGATGCCTTTGATTTCTTTTTGTTGTCTGATTGCTGTGGCCAGGACTTCTAATACTATGTTGAATAGCAGTGGTGATAGTGGACATCCCTGCCGTGTTCCTGACTTTAGGGGAAAAGCTCTCAGCTTTTCCCCATTGAGAATGATATTCGCTGTAGGTTTTTCATAGATGGCTTTTATGATGTTGAGGTATGTACTCTCTATCCCTATACTCTGAAGAGTTTTGATCAAGAAAGGATGCTGTACTTTGTCAAATGCTTTTTCTGCATCTATTGAGAGGATCATATGATTCTTGTCCTTTCTTTTGTTAATGTATTGTATCATGTTGATTGATTTGCGGATGTTGAACCAGCCTTGCAGTCCAGGGATAAATCCCACTTGGTCACGGGGAATAATCCTTTTAATGTACTGTTGGATCCTATTGGCTAGTAATTTGGTGAGAATGTTTGCATCCATGTTCATCAAGGATATTGGTCTGTAATTCTCCTTTTTGATGGGGTCTTTGTCTGGTTTGGGGATCAAGGTAATGGTGGCCTCATAAAATGAGTTTGGAAGTTTTCCTTCCATTTCTATTTTTTGGAAGTGTTTCAGGAGAATAGGTATTAATTCTTCTTTAAATGTCTGATAGAATTCCCCTGGGAAGCCATCTGGCCCTGGGCTTTTGTTTGTTGGGAGATTTTTGATGTTGCTTCAATTTCCTTAGTGGTTATAGGTCTGTTCAGGTTTTCTATTTCTTCCTGGTTCCAATTTTGGTAGTTGCTACATCTCTAGGAATGCACCCATTTCTTCCAGGTTTTCTAATTTGCTGGCACAGAGTTGCTCGTAATATGTTCTTATAATTGTTTGTATTTCTTTGGTGTTGGTTGTGATCTCTCCTCTTTCATTCATGATTTTGTTGATTTGGGTCATTTCTCTTTTCTTTTTGATAAGTCTCGCCAGGGGTTTATCAATCTTGTTAATTCTTTCAAAGAACCAGCTCCTAGTTTCATTGATCTGTTCTACTGTTCTTTTGATTTCTATCTCATTGATTTCTGCTCTGATCTTTATTATTTCTCTTCTCCTGCTGGATTTAGGCTTTCTTTGCTGTTCTTTCTCTAGCTCCTTTAGGTGTAGGGTTAGGTTGTGTATTTGAGACCTTTCTTGTTTCTTGAGAAAGGCTTGTATTGCTGTATACTTTCATCTCAGGACTGCCTTTGCTGTATTCCAAAGATTTTGAACAGTTTTGTTTTCATTTTCATTGGTTTCCATGAATTTTTTTAATTCTTCTTTAATTTCCTGGTTGACCCATTCATTCTTTAGTAGGATGCTCTTTAGCCTCCATGTATTTGAATTCTTTCCGACTTTCCTCTTGTGATTGAGTTCTAGTTTCAAAGCATTGTGGTCTGAAAAAATGCAGGGAATAATCCCAGTCTTTTGGTACCGGATGAGACCTGATTTGTGACCTAGCATATGATCAATTCTGGAGAATGTTCCATGGGCACTAGAGAAGAATGTGTATTCCGTTGCTTTGGGATGGAGTGTTCTGAATATGTCTGTGAAGTCCACTTGGTCCAGTGTTTCATTTAAAATCTTTATTTCCTTGTTGATCTTTTGCTTAGATGATCTGTCCATTTCAGTGAGGGGGGTGTTAAAGTATTGTATTGTTGTCGATGTGTTTCTTCACTTTCACTATTAATTGCCTTATATAATTGGCTGCTCCCATGTTAGGGGCATAGATATTTACAATTGTTAGATCTTCTTGTTGGATAGACCCTTTAAGTAGGATATAGTGTTCTTCCTCATCTCTTATTACAGTCTTTGTTTTAAAATCTAGTTTGTCTGATATAAGGATTGCCACCCCAGCTTTCTTTTGGTGTCCATTAGCATGGTAAATGGTTTTCCACCCCCTCACTTTCAATCTGGGGGTGTCTTTGGGTCTAAAATGAGTCTCTTGCAGACAGCATATTGATGGGTCTTGTTTTTAATGCAATCTGATAGCCTGTGTCTTTTGACTGGGGCATTTAGCCCATTTACATTCAGGGTAACTCTTGAAAGATACGAATTTAGTGCCATTGTATTGCCTGTAAGGTGACTGTATATTGTCTGTATTCCTTTCTGATCTATGCTGCTTTTAGGCTCTCTCTTTGCTTAGAGGACCCCTTTCAATATTTCTGGGAGGGCTGGTTTCGTGTTTGCAAATTCCTTTAGTTTTTGTTTGTCCTGGAAGCTTTTTATCTCTCCTTCTATTTTCAATGACAGCCTAGCTGAATATAGTATATTGGCTGCATATTTTTCTCATTTAGTGCTCTGAAGATATCATGCCAGTCCTTTCTGGCCTGCCAGGTCTCTGTGGATAGGTCTGTGTCCAATCTAATATTTCTACCATTGTAGGTTACATATCTCTTTCCCGAGCTGCTTTCAGGATTTTCTCTTTGTCTCTGAGACTCGTAAGTTTTACTATTAGATGTCGGGGTGTTGACCTATTTTTATTGATTTTGAGAGGGGTTCTCTCTGCCTCCTGGATTTTGATGCCTGTTTCCTTCCTCACATTAGGGAAGTTCTCTGCTATCATTTGCTCCAATATACCTTCTGCCCCTCTCTCTTTCTTCTTCTTCTGGGATCCCAATTATTCTAATGTTGTTTTGTCTTATCGTATCACTTATCTCTTGAATTCTGCCGTCGTGATCCTGTAGTTGTTTCTCTCTCTTTTTCTCAGCCTCTTTATTTTCCATCATTTGGTCTTCTATATCGCTAATTCTCTCTTCTGCCTCATTTATCCTAGCAGTTAGTGCCCCCATTTTTGATTGCACCTCATTAATAGGCTTTTTGATTTGACTTGGTTAGATTTTAGTTCTTTTATTTCTCCAGAAAGGGTTTCTCTAATAACTTCCACGCTTTTTTCAAGCCCAGCTAGTATCTTTAAAGTCATGTTTCTGAAATCTAGGTCCGATATCGTACTAATGTCCGTATTGAGTAGGTCCCTGGCTGACGGTACTATCTCTTGTTCTTTTTGCTGAGGTGATTTTTTTCGTCTTGTCATTTTGTCCAGAGGAGAATAGATGAATGAGAGAACAAAATGCTAATAGTTTAACAACATCCCCAGCAAATATACTCTCTACAAATCAGAAAAGACCTGAAAGCAGGGGAAAAGAAAGGGAAAGAGAGAAAAAAGAAAGAGAAAAGAAAGAAAAGAAAAAAAAAAAACAAGGAGAAAAAGATAAATACAAAAACGGAACAATATGAAAAAAACCGAATATGATCAAATATGATCAAGCTAGTGCATAGATCAGTGCCACGCAGTAGATTTTGGGCGTATTTTGGTCTGTTAGAAAAAAGTGCCTCCTAAAATTTTAAAGGAAGAAAGACTTATATATGTACAAAATAAGGGTTGATACAATGAAGGGATGGAAGATGACTGTAAAGATGAAAATTATAAAAGATTTTATAAAAGGAATTGATATGATAAGAAGTTGTTTGAAAAAGAAAGAAGAAGATAAAAAAAAGAAAGAAAGAAAAAGAAAATAAAAAAAGGGAGAGAATGTGATCAGGCAGGAGACTAGAACAAAGCCATACACTAGTGATTTGGGGTATATTTTGATCTGTTAGAAGAAACTGTACCTGAAAATTTTAGAGAGAGAACAACTTCTATATATATGCCAAAAATAAGGGTAACTACCATGAAGGGATAAAATATGACTCTAAAAATGAAAAATTAAAATTTTTTTTTTTTAAAAAGGGATTGATAAGATGTTGGTTGAAAAAGGGAAAAAGAAAAATTAAAAAAAACTTTAAAAAATTAACTTTGAAAAACTAATGAATCATGGTAAAAAAAGCCATGAATTCTATGTGCAGTATTCCTAGTGCTGGAGTTCTCCCGTTCTCCTTGATTGGTAAACTTGTTCTTGGCTTGCTAGCTGTTCGTGCTGATCTTCTGGGGGAGGGGCCTGTTGCCCTGGTTCCCAAATGTCTTTGCCAGAGGCTGAATTGCCCCACCCTTGTCCATCCGGGCTAAGCAAGCTGCTCGGGTTTGCTCTTAGAAGCTTTTGTTCCCTGCAAGCTCTGGTACAGCTTTGGAGGACCAGAGTGAAAATGGTGGCCTCCCAATCTCCACTGGAGGAGCTGAGAACTCGGGGTCCCGCTCCTCAATGTGCCCCCAGAGAAAAGCAGTCACTCCCGTCTCCCTGGTCTCTGGCCGCACTGCATGCTCACCCGGCCTGGGCCTGTGACCGAGCGTTTCTATCTCTGGCACCCGACCTCGTGTGGAGTCTCCAAACCCAGCAGATCCCTGCCGTGCGCTCCCACGCCGCTCCTCCCAGGGGAGGAAGGGGAGTCTCCCCGGATCTGCCGCTTGTTGGGTCCCTGCTGGAGGAGCAGTGGCCAGACTGTGCCGCAGATCACGGTTTATGGCAACCCGGAGCTGACAGCCCGCGCCTCGGCTCCGTCTCTGCAGCCAGCTTCCCTGCTCAGATACCTGGGAGCTCTGCTGCACTCAGGCAACCCCCGTCTTTTTGTGACCCTGAGGGTCCTGAGACCACACCGTCCCGCGATGGTTCCACCCCCTGCTTAGCCACTGGAGCGACGTCCCTCAGCGGACCCGACTTCTAAAAGTTCTGATTTTGTGCTCTGCGGCTCTATCACTTGCCAGAAGCGGCCGACGGAGGCCCCCTCCCCCGTTGTCTATCCTCCCGAATATTGCCTCGGATTCACTCACATGTCCTACCTTCCAGTAAGTGGTCGCTTCTCTGTTCAGAGAGTTGTTGCTACTCTCTTCTTCGGTCTCCTGTTGAGTTCGTAGGTGTTCAGAATGGTTTGATCCCTATTCAGCTGAATTCCTGAGACCAGATGAAATCCAGGTCTCCTTCTCCTCTGCCATCTAGCTCCGCCCCCCAATTCCTTATTTTCTTGAGAAGGTGTATATAATTTAGGATTAAAAAATCTACATCTGTTCCTTCTTCATCATCCTCCTGAGTATAAGCAGGGCAGAGTGCCAGAAAGGTTCTGAGGTAGAAATATAAGGAGAATTTAGGAAGTCCTAACAGTGTTGACCATCTGTTGACAGAAATGTGAAGTAGCTGAAGCTCCTAGTTAATCTGCCTAATGCCTATACTATGTTCAGCAGTGCACAACAGAGGAGGTATCACCCCTAGGCGTCATTGTGAGATTTAGGGGGCAGTGTTGCTTGCCATAATATTTGGGTGTTCTACTGGCATGTAGTGAGCAAAGGCTGAGGATGTTAGATGCAAAGGATGAAGATGTTAGATGCACTGTTAGGAACAACCATGCCTCCTACTAATATTCAAGTAGATTCAAAGCCTATTTATAATTACAAAGTAATGTTAGCTGAACATTAATATACAGTAAATTTTCCCTGAATACAACTAGTATACTATATATATTATATTATATATAATATTATATATAACTATATATTACTTATATGTATATGTATTATATATATATATATATATAGATATATAGATTAGAAAATTTTACTTTGTTATGTTTGGAATTTTACCAATAATTATTCACCATTGAGAATTTGAAGTTTTCAGCTTAATAAATTTGTTGCGGTCAGCATTCATAGTGATTCTACCTATTGGTGCAAATATCTGATTCCTTCAGTGTAAGTTCTAGAGTTGTCACGTTTAAGCATACACGTACAGAAATATACATTATTTCATTATAACTTTATTTTCTTTTATATAATGAGGAGCATATCAATTATTTTGAAATTATGTAAGTAGGTTCCTTATTTTGTTTATGAACTTCATTTCAGGAAAGTAGAGAAAGACTTTTGAAACAGCATCTATGTGTATGATAGGGTTGAGAAAGAATGTTGATAGAAGTTGCACAGGGAGTAGATACTGGAAAGAGTAAAGGTACTTGAGTTGAGTCAGAGGACCTGCGTTACAATGTAGGCTCTGCTTTGTATAAGTTTCTGTCTCAGGGGAGGTTTGAATTGAGCATAGAATTAGTCATCTGTGAAATAAGAATGAATATATATATATAGTATGCATATGTCATAATTTATGAGACATAGAAAATCTGTATGTGAAAGTTACTTTCTGTAAATTTTAAGGAATGACACAAAGAGAAGTCATTCTTAGTATTACTCAATAAATTCTGCAAATGCATTTTTCCCTCTATGGGCTTATTTAATTTCTAAGATGGTTCCTCTCTTTATCACAGACATTGGGATTAACCATGATGAAAATAACGGAACTTTCTTTATTCCTAAAGAAACATTTCTAAGCCCATATTTAGAACAAGGTATTGCCCTAAGTCCAGAGGATGAAAGGAATGTGTATGTCAAATGTGTTTTGAAGTCCAGTTATTTTTATCATCTGTACATAGCTAAATTTAGCTTCTATACAGAAAATTTCACATACAAATTGTGACTTGCAGTACCTCTTTTAAAGGTGAAATTTTTGATTGCTAATTAATCTACACATTATGGTAAAAAGTTTTACTTTTGAATAAATAATTTAGTTGTATGGATAGTTGAGGATAGACATAGATACAGATGTAGACACAGATGTAAATAGAGATAGATGACTTTATCACAGCCCTTTAGGGATGACTTTACTACTGTTACCCTCTAGGCTGAACTGTTCCACACATTTACAGAACAGTATGATCCAAATAAAATACTACTTAACAAATCTATACATCCTTTTAAAAAGTGTGCTTACATTATACCTTTGTAGATAGAGACTATTATTAATTGATATTCTTGTTTTTAAACAACACAGTTTAAACGACAGATAATGGAAATAACTAGGTGTTTTTATATAGTGATCAGGGAAAAACAACAACAACAAAACAAAACAAAACAAAAACAAACCAAACCTAAAGCCTTTACAGAGGATATGCTGGACCATTTTGGAACTTTTTACCCACCTCTTACACAGAATACATGACTAAATTTCTCATGAATTCTAGAATGAGGCTAATAGAATTTCTTTAAAAATCACAATGTAAGCAATGTTTCAGAAAATCCATACTTTGGATTTTGTCAATGATAATGATCAGAACTTCCTGGTGTTACATTGTTTCATATGATTTCTGAAGTGTTTATACTTGTGTTTTTATTTCATTTCATTTTATCTTATTCTATTGAATTTATTTATTTAAATTGCCAGTGACTCAGAATACCAGTACAGGAATGCAGTTTTCAGGACAGCACTGCTAGCCTTCTTTACACCAATCTCAACTAGTCTCCAAAATGGAGTCCTTTTTTCTTTTTCCATCATTTCAATCTTACCCATTGAATTCCCAGCAGAAAGTACAAACTGAAAGTGTATACTATGTCTTTTCTAGTGAAAATGGTAAAATCCCATTTTGACATTAAATTTATGAATTCAGAAAACAGTTATTGAGAACCACTTTATTTAAGACAGTGTAAATAATGTTGTATGAGTTGAATTGTGTCCCCCAGAAAATACATAGTGAAGTCCTTACCTTCATCCTCAGGATGTGACCTTATTTGGAAACAGGGTAATGTAATTAGTTAAGATAGAGTCATTAGGGTGAGTCATAATCCATATGACTGGTGTTTTTAGAAAAAGTGAGAAACTTGTAGAGATACAGGGAAATGCCATGTATAGATGGAGGATGAGATTGGAGAGATGCATCTATAAGCCAAGGAATAGCAAGGATTTCCCTTCATCACCAGAAGCTAAGAATGAGGCTTAAAAGAAACTTCCTCTGAGTTCTCAGAAGGAAACAATCCTGCTGATACCTTGATTTTGGAATTTTAACCTTCAGAAGTGTGAGACAAGACATTTCTATTGTTTTAAAATATCAGTTTGTGGTACTTTGTTATCATAGCCCTAGGAAACTAATAAGAATTTGGGTACCTAAAAGCAAGGTTCTGTTGTAACAAATAACTAAAAATATAGAAGTGGTTTTGGAGTTGGGTTTTGGGCAAAGGCTAGAAGAGTTTTGAAGTACATGATAGAAAATGTTTAGATGCTTTGAAGAGACTGGGTAAAAATATGAATGTTAATGTCAATTCTGCTGAGGGCTCAGAGACAAGTGATGAGATCTTTAGAGGAAGCTTATCATTTCTAATACATAAACATATACATATCATTGTCTAGATGCATATATCACCATGAACAGATTGTTCCTAGAAATTTAAATGTTAAAGATGCTTCTGGTAAAATCTCAGGTGGAAATAAGGAAAATATTATTGGACATTGGAGGAAAGGTGATCTTTGTTGTAAAATGACAGAGACTTGACTTATGCTCTGATGTTCAGTGGTGGAAAATAGAACTTTTAGAGAACACTTGTATCTAGTAGTGTGAATTTCTTTGACATCCCACGGATGACCCACAAGGTTAGTGAAAATTTTATACCAGCAGAAACACTGCCATCCTGGATTGAAAAGAACAGAGATTTGGCAAAATGGTGGAAGAGTGACTCCCCAGACAGAGCCCTGGAATAGGGATCTAGGCCAACTGTATCTTCTGGCTTCCAGAGGTTGAGGCCAATGCCCAGGACTGAGGAGCTGAGGAGCTGAGGCCACCCCTATAGGCTCAGAGGACAAAGCACCAAGAAACAGAAAATTATTCTCAGGACTTGAAATCTAATGGAATTTGATCTGCTCGGTTTTTGACTCTCTGGGAAATTTTGGACCCTTTTATCTTTTGTTCCTTTTAGAATTTCTTTTTTTCTTTTTCTTTTTTGGAATGAGAATGTTCATCCTTCGCCTTTTCTACCATTGCATTTAGAAAGTAGTTAATTTGTCTGGTTTCAAGGATTCACAGACAGAGAGGAATTTGCTCCAGAATAACTCATACCTTGTCTCCTCCATAACTGATTTAGGTGAATTAGATCATAAGATTTGGAACTTTAAGTTGATGATATTTAGAAGAGATTTTGAGTTTAAGGTTGATAATAGAGTGGGTTAATACTTCTGGAGAGATCAGGGTGGATGAATCTGTTTTGCATGAAGGAAGGACATGAATTTTGGGAAACCAGAAGGAAAACTCTCATGGGTTGACTTGTGTTGCCTAAAGATATATGTTGAAGTCCTAACACCCAGTACCAAAGAATGTGACCTTATTTCGCAGATGTAATTAATTAAATTAAAATGGGGCCATTAGGGTGGGTCCTAATCCAATATAACTAGTGTCCTTGTAAGAAGTGAGAAATTTGGATACAAACCCAGAGAGAATGCCATGTGAAGATGGAGGCAGAAATTGTAGTGATGCATTTACAAACCGAGGAACCCCAAAGATTTTTGGCCATCACCAGGAGCTAGGAGAAGGGCATGGAAAAGATTCTCCCTCAGAGGGCTCAGAAAGAACTGAACCTTCCTCAGAGGGCTCAGAAAGAACAACCCTAGCAACACCTTGATTTCAAACTTTTAGTTTCTAGAACTATGAGAATAAATTTATGTTGTTTTATGCCTCTAGTGTGTGGTACTTTGTTACTATAGTTCTAGGAAATAATAAAAGCACTGTGGGAGAATTGGCCTATGTAAAAGATACACTTAATAACCTGATTAATAATTTATGGTAGAATTTAACGTGTATACGAGTAACAATAACATAATTTAGAATTAACAGTTATTGTCCAAAAAGAAGAAATAAAAACCTATGCAGACGTTGGATCACTCACATAAGACTAAAATAATCAAGAAAATTAATCTGGAAAAAGGGCTATCTGAGATCTACAGGATGTGTTCTTCATTTAATTTTTAAAATATATTTAATTGTCATGTATATATTACTGCAAAGTACACTGATTTTAAGTATGGAGTCTAATAAACATTTTAAATAAAAGTTTATTGACATCATTATAGATTCACATGCAGTTACAAAATATAATACGAGGAGATACCTTATACACTTCACCAATTTTGCCTGAATGTAACATTTTACAAAACTATAATATCATAACCAGGTTATTGACACATTCCAAAGATCAGTCACTTTTCATCAGTTTTAATTATGCTCGTGTGTGTGTGTGTGTGTGTGTGTATTAAGCTCTGTACAATTTATCATTTTGGTAGTCATGATCCTGAACAGTTCCAAAACCACAAAATCCCTCATGTTACCCATTAATCATAAGCACCACTTTCCCATTCACCCGATCCCTAATCTATCACTAATCTGTCATTCATATCTAAATTCTGTCATTTGAAATGCTACTTAGATAGAATATTATTCAATGTAACTTGTTGGGATTTTTTTCTCAGAACAATTTTCTGAAGATTCAGTATTACCTGGCATATGTAGATGTGTCTACGTAATTCCTTTGTATTACTCAGCAGTATTCCATAATATCTTTATATCTATATGTATCTATCTACCACAGTTTGTTTATTGACCTGTTTAAGGACATCTAGAATGTTTCCAGTTTGGAATACAACAAATGGAGCAACTATAAACATTAATGTACAGGTATTTGTATAAACATAACTTTTCATGTCTCTGGAGTAAGTACTCAAGTATGCAGTTGCTGGATCATGTGGCAGTTGCATCTCAGAGTTAGCTATTAGCAACTTTAATAACATCTATAACTTTAATTCCCTTATGCCATGTAATCCAACATATTCACAAATTCTGGGGATTATGATGTAAACATCTTTAAGGGGCACTATTCTGCTTAATTGTTTTATTTCTTCTAGGACTCGTGTCTTAACATAAATTTTATAAAAAAGCTTGTCTGTTTCTACAAAAAACTTTGCTGCAATTTTTTTTGAACATTTATTAATTTTAGAGAGAGTGAGAGTGAGCACAAGCCAAAGGGGCAGAGGGGGAGAGAGAGAGAATCTCAAGCAGACTCCACACTGAGCGTGGAGCCTGATACAGGGCGCAGTCTCGCTGAGAGACTGAGAGACTGAGAGACTGAGATCACAATGGAGCAGAAACTAAATTGGTTGCTCAACTGACTGTGCCACCCAGGTACCCAAACTTTGCTGCAGTTTTGATAGGGTTACATTAATTTGGTAATAGCTGACATATTTGCTATGTTGAATCTTCCAATCCATGAACATGATCACTCTACTTACTTGAATAGCTCTACAGTTCCTTTCTTAAGCATTTTGTCAAACAGGTACTGTACACATTTTAAGTAATACCTAGATGTTTCATTTCACTTGGAGCAATTGCAATAGTACTGTTTTTTTTTTTTTAATTTTGGCCTCCACTTGTTCATTGCTAGTACACAGAAATGAAATTTTCAAAAAAATAACAGCTTTATTGGAATATAACTCACAAAACATAAAATTCACACTTCAAAGTGTACAGTTCAGTAGGTATTAATATGTTCATATGGTTATACATCTATTACCACTATGTCATGTTAGAACACTTTTATCATCCCCAAAGGAATCCCATACCCTTTAAATAGTTAATCCCTGCTCCCATCCCCACTCACAACATATGGCAACCACTAATGTGTTTTCGTATCTCTGGATTTTTCCCAGTCTGGAAATTCCATTTAAAATGAATCATATAGTATATGCTTTTTTTGTATTGCTTCTTTGACTTAGCATGTTATCAGGGCTCAACCATGATATAATATGGGTTAATACTTCATTTCTTCTTATTCAAATAATATTTCATTCAATATACTGCAATTTGTCCATTCATATGCCGATAGACATATATTTCCAGTTTTGCTACTAGGAATAATGCTGCTAAGGAGCAACTGTGTACCAGTTTTTGTCTTGACATATATATTCAATTTTCTTGAGTATATACCTGGGTCACATAGTAATTCTATGTTTAACTTTTTTATTGTTAAAAAGAGGATTTCTTTTTTCTCATGAAATTGTTTTGACTTTAGTCATGCTTTTTCTGAATCTACTGAGTTGATAATATGGTTTTCCCTTTCATTCTTTCAAAATAGTTTATTATATTACCTTATTTTCACATGTTAAATTGACCTTGAAATCTAGGAACAAATCCTGCTTGATCATGACATATTATTCTTTTTATGTATTGTTGGATTCCCTTCTATGGTATTTTCTCAAGCATTTTTAGATGTATGCTTATAAGTGATATTTGTCTATAATAATCTTTTTCTAAATTAACTTTTTTAGATTTTGATTTATGGTCTCATAAAATGAGATTCTTCTGTATTATCTGAATGAGTTTCTGTAAGTTAGTGTTATTTATTCCTTGTGTATTATTGTCAGAACATACTAGCAAAGTTATTTAAAACTGTTTTAGTGGAAAGTTTTGAAATTTGTGCATTCAGTCTATTTAATTTGGGGGTAATTTTTATTTTCTATGTCTTATTTCAGTTTGGTAAGTCATAAATTTGTCCATCTTTGTTGTCTCATTTATTGAGAAAAAATGTTAATAATATATCTTATTTTTCAGTGTATGTAGAACTTTCACTTTTGTCCTCTTTGTGATATTGATGTTAGGAATTATGTTTTTGTTTTTTTTTTTCCTAATCAGTCTTGCTAGGAGTTACTGATTTTTAAAAGACCTTGTGAAGACACAACTTTTGTCTTTGGAGATTGCCATTATTTGCTTATTTCCTCTTTCATGATTTATTCTCACACATTTATTATTTGCATTTTTTTACTTAACATGGAATTAATTTGCTTCACTTTGAGGGTTGGAATTTAAACATCTGTTTAAATTCAGATCTCTGCTTTTTAAATAATTGAAGATTATTTTAATCCCCTCTCTCCAATGGGGTCCTAAAGCCAAATATTTTAAGTCTGATTTGAGTCTGCCAGACCTTGAAATTGTGAGATCACTTGACTATAAGACCTCCAGCATATGATATATCAAAACTGGACACTTAAAATGCACACAAGGACCTCCTTTTGCCATGGATCCCAGATTCAGAACACCTGCTACACAACCACATAGTAAGATGGGATGTGATGTAGGTACATTAATTTGGATTTGGTGAAAGAAATTAATGTCATAATTGAAGCTATATTCTTTCTAATCAATTTTGGATTTACCTGTGCTATCAAGTTAGGAATTGGGTAGGCAACAATGAGGCAGTGAAGAGTTAAATTTCCTTGGCAGGATTTAGTAATTATAGATATTGATTACTTTAAAACATCATTGAGCTGACAGGATAAGAAAAGCCCACTTGTCTCAGTGTTTGGTCCTTTTATTTCTCACAAGATGGATGAGTTAATAAACAGGGAGCAAGCACTCCCATAAATTCAGCATCTGTAATATTTGTCACCTTCGGAATTACTTGGATGAGAGGAACATCCTTTATGTGAATCCACGGGAGAGGACTAGCAGACTTTCCCTAGAATCTGTATTCCACACTGTGATTAATGCTATGTTGATGTTTAAATAGGCAGTGTCATGAGGCAAAATGCAGTGAGAAAGATCCATGTTTCCCAAACATGCATCCCAAACATGCTAAGGCTCTTTGTACAGGTTATATAGTTTTGCTCCGTAGCATGGTTTTGTCACTTCTTTTTCCTAGCAGGATAGTTTCTAAGAGTAAGAAGTTAAACTGTATATTACACAGACACAGACAATTTCTTAAACTAGGAAGCCTAACTGTCTCCAAATTAGAAATAGAACTAATGGATATTTTTAATATTAACATAAAGGTCAACTAGTTAAATTCCCTCACTTTAAAATGAAGGGAGCTGAGACTTAGAGTGGGCATAACGACTATTCTAAGGCTACATGAATATTCAATGGCAAAGCCCCCTAAATACTCCCATCCAAGTGTAGAGGAATTAAGCTTATTTAGTAAATCATGGAGGGTCTATTCAGACATTAGATGGCCCATTTTTTCTTCCGTATTTTATAAAAAATATAATTATAAATACCTAAATTTGATTTAGTCTGTGGATGAAGTACTTTTTTAAGTAAGTAAATGTTGATGCTTCTTCACATTGGGAATTGAAAATTTTGAAAAATATATACAGAAAACAAGGAGGGTTTGGTTTTCTAAAATGTGTCCTGAGTCAATGGAAATCTTAATGTAATAAAAATGAATATTGTTCAATTGGTATGAATTTTTTTACATAATAAAAGAATCAGAATCATTAACTTATAATTGTGCCTATTAAAAGGCAAACTGATCTAGCATATAAACCTAAATATTTATTCTACAATATTTGGCATATTATTGACTTCTTGTTCACTTGATGCATGTCTAGATTCTCCTTTTAAATCAGATGATTGTAAAACCAGATTTTTGGACACACTTAGTACGGACACATATTGTTCCATATGACTGGTCATTGGCAGAATCAACTTGATAGTCAGTAAGCATGGCAATCAATGTAAGTCTTTATTACCAGAATGACTTTTCAGAGTAGTGGACGTGTGTAATGGCAGGAATTTAGTACAGTGTCTATTTTTACTATTTTGTAATTTGAGATTTTATTATCCTTTTTTAAGAAGAGGCCTGGAAGGTAAACATGTTTACTTTAGTGTCTATATAATTCTAATTCAGTTGGTCAATATTTGTCATAAAAATAATCAAGTTTTAGTTATTAGAATGGCTCATCAAATGTAAAAGTGAAAACTCATGACTTTATTTAAGGGTAATTTTTCCCCTCCCCCAGCATCTCTTTTTGGCTTGCTTGAGGCTAGAAACAGGCAGTGCAGAGAGAAGGGGTGTGATCAGCATCTTCTTTGTACTGTGTTCCTTGTCACCCTTTCTTTTGCTGTGCTTCTGACTCTTCCAGAATCTTCTATAGGAAACAGTGAGAGAGAAGAGGTTACAAAAAGGATCAGAGAAGTTCTTTTCTAAGTAGGCAAACAAATGTGGGTTTTTGTGAATGTTTAAAGCTAGCTTTTCACTTTTTATGACCACATTTGTTAGTAAGCAAGAAGACTAAAAACAAGAAATCCAGTTTTAATAAACTTAAAAATAAAGTGATCATACCGAACTGAGACAAGAGATATTTACAAGATCAAACTGACAGAAATTTGATGTTGATGAATAGGGGGGAGTATGCTTTTTAGGAATCTCGGTTTTGTGACTGAGTGATATCTGAAAGTGTAATTTGTGGCATAGATAGGAAGAAAAAAACTCCTGGATAATGAGCCATTTTCATAGGTATTTTATTGTTCTGGTGATTCTGACTACCAGAATAATAACCATAATATGTGCTTGACCTTTCCCTTGGCAACACATACACCTATTTAAGTATTTGGGGGTGGGCGGGAAAGGGGGGTTTGTTGTACTAAATAGGAAAGGAAAAAATAATAATTACATGGAATAAATGGATTCATTAAAGGGATGAGAATTTGGAAGAGTAGCTTTATTATGAGTTGAGTGAAGGAAGTGGTTTCTCTATTTGTATGACCTTGTACATTTTACACTTTCCCTGAATAATCTCTGTCTCCTGGAACACTATTTTCTTCTTCATTGCCATGGAGCTGGACAAGATGAAGATGGAGGGCAATAGTAGGGATGTTACTTATCCTTGGCTCTTTCTAATGGGAAGGACAACTGCTACATTGAGTCCAAAATGACATCTATTCCCTTATCAGGCAGATGTATGAATGTAGTGATGGTAACATCAGCATAAGCAATTACATTACAACCAGTTCATGCTCACACTTCTATAGGTCACAAGAAAAAATTCATTTTATATAGCCTGAAAAATTCTATTATTAAATCAACATTTTTAAAAAAATCAACTTTATTTACTTAAAAAAATCTTGGCTTCAACATAAGTGGTCATATTCTTGAAATCCAGGCACTTGTATGCTAGTAGTTGCTTATTTTTTCTATTATATATTAAAATAAATTGACAGCTCTTAAAGTTTTAAATATCCCTCTGTGTGCCTCTTAAATCATCTTACATACCCATACTGTGCAACAGTATTCTAGTTTGGAAGAGATGACCATTAAGCTTCCTTATAGCCACAAGATTTCACGGTTTCCTAAAATTTACATTATACATGTACTTCTGTTTGTACATTTTATGTATTCATATTTTCATATTTATGAGCATAATTATGTATGGCATATGTGATATTGGTGATTAATATTTAGGTCTGAGCATGGTTGCCACTGTAACAGTGTTGGTAATAAAAATGTATCTATTTCCTCTCATATAAACTGGTATAAAACTAGCTTGACAACACTTCACTGCTTTATAAATTAAGCCCAGTGGGTATTGCTGCTTTAAGCAATGTCTTCATGCAGTAAGATATATTGTAGTCTAAGTTTGTTAACCTTTAAGAAAATAAATTTACCCACCAATAGTTTTACATGCTTTTCCTTAGTTTATAGGGTTTTTGAAGATCTGCTGGCTCCCATCTTTCCAGTCTTATCAACTTCCTCTCTCACTTCTACTTTCTTTATATTACAGATATGCTAGTTTGCTCTGAGTTTTCCAAATCTTCACTTGGTTTTAATTCTCATTGTCTTTCCATTTGTCTGATAATACCTTGTTCACTCTTATGCACAACTCCCACTCATTTCACAGTGGAATACTTCTAAAACTATCTTCTAAATAGCCAAGCTATGTGTTGTACCAAATGTACTAAATGTACTAAAAATGTACTAAATATTGCTATATATTCTCAAATTGCTGTCTACTTTCCCTTTGTAACAAGTAACACACTTGTAATTGTTCAGTGTCTATTTCGCTGGATGTTTTATTGACTTTATTTAGGTATATAGTTCTGTGAACTTAACACATGTATAGATTTTCATACCATCATCACAATCAAGATAGTAAATCGTTCTCGCTGTGCAAAGAACTCCTTGGTGTTTCTTTAGAATCATACTAACCCCAAGCCCCTGTCTCCTTGCAACTACTGATTTCTTCTTCACGGCTACAGTTTAGTCTATTTGAGAATGCCATATGAATAGAATCATTATAGTATATACATTTTTGAAGTGGGCTTCTTTCATTCAGAATAATGCCTTTGAGATTCATCTGTGTCATTGCATGTATCAATAGTTCATTCCTTTTTTATTGCTCAGTAGTGTTGTATAGTATGGCTGTACCACAATTTGTTCATCCACCTATTGAAAGACAGTAGGATTGTTGTTAGGTTTTAGTAATGACTAACAGAGTTGTTGTTGTTTTCCCTCCTGTCAATACCTAGGAGTGTGATTACTGGGTCAGATGGTATGCCTATGTTTAACTTTATAAGAAACTGCCAAATGGTTTTCCAGAGTGGACTTGCCATGTTGCATTCCTACTAGTCAAATATAAGAGTTCCTCTCAACTCCTTGGATTTCTTGCTTGTGTTTAATGTTAGCCATTCTAATAGGTATACAGTAGTATGTCATTGTGGCTTTATTTTGCATTTTCCTGATGATTGATGGTGTCAGATATCTTTCTATGTGCTTATTTGCCATGTATATATCCTATTTGATAAAGTGTCTCCCCCACCCCCCTTTTTAAGCTGGGTTGTTTCTGTTCTTACTCTTTAGTTTTGAGAGTTCTTTAAATTTTTTTTTTGCTGGATATATGGTATACAAATAATTTTCCCAGTCTGTAGCTTCATCTTTTCATTTTCTTAGGAAATGTCTTTGTTAAAGCAAAACTTTGGAACATTTGAATAAACTTTTTACTTTAGAATAGTTTTAGATTTACAAAAAATTTACAAATATAATAGGGAGAATCTTTATATACATACCCAGCATACAATTTTCTCTGTCATTAACAGCCTATGCTAATATAGTACATTTGTCAAAATTAATGAACCAATATTGATACATTCTTAACTAAAGTCCATAGTTTATTCAAATATTATTAGCTTTTACCTTTTTCTCCTTCTCCTTTTTCTCTTCTAAGATCTCATCAAAGATACCACATTATATTTAGCTGTCATGTCTTCTTAGGCTCTTTTGGTTGACAGTTTCACAGGCTTTCATTGATTTTGATGTCCTTAACAGTTTTGAAGAGTACTGGTCACATATCTTGTAGGATACCCTTCATTTGGGATTCTTCTGACCTTTTATCATGATTATTGGTTTTGGGGAGGAAAACTAGAGGTAAAGTATCATTCCCATCATATGAGAGCACACAGTATCAACTTGAGTTATTTTCATATTAACATGGACCAACTAGCTGATAAAATGTTTGTCCGGTTTCTCTCTTGAGTAAAGAGTAAAGTTACCCTTTTCCCCCCTTTTATACTGTACCTTTGGGAAAATGTCACTATGTGTAGGTTCATCCCACTTCATTGAGGGCAAAATATCTACATAAACTGGAAGTCTGCATGGAATATTTGTCTATTCTCCCTTATGTTTGTATTTATATGTATAATTATATATCAGTATAGACTGCTGGGTATTTATTTTATACTTGGAACTCTAAACCAACACTGTATTTTCTAGTTTATTTTGTACACTTTGTCCAATGGGTGCTCTTTTATTTGGCTCCTGTGTCCTTTTGACATATACCCATCATTATGGGATTTAGCAATAATTATAAAAATAAAGAATAAAAGTTCTGCTCACCAGGTTCTTTCAGGTTTTTTTTTTAATTTATTTACCTAATTATAACACAGCGGTCAGTGTATGCTAGGATAGTGGCCATTTGCATGCATTTACTTAAGTTTTTATTCCATTTCATAGATGAGGAAACATAATAAAGTAAGGCAGACAAAGGAGAACAGTGTGGCCCAAATAATAATTAATTTTGAAAGTTTAATAGGTCATTGCATTGATAGTAGTAGTGAAGTAATGGGTAGGGTGAAAAGTAAAGGAAGATGGATCTTGACATGGTGCACAAGAAGTGTCTAATATGCTCTTGCTGACCAGCATCGCATATTCATTTTCTAAACTTGTTTAGATCCCATACACTTCTCTCCATTCTTATTATCATAGTTTAATCCTTTATTGTTTCCTTCTTGAATTCTGGAAGAGCCCATACCTGGTATTTCTCCTTTTAGTCTCATCTTTATCTCCATTCTCTATCAGAGAATATTCCAAAGGCACATTTAATAATGAGAAACAGTTGGGCATTATGAAATATTACAGAATTTGGAAGATTGGTATTCACTGAAATTCTTCTACTCCCTCTTTGAGCAAATTATTAATCTTCTCTGAGCTTTGCTTTCCTTATGTGAACATATGACTAAGCATAGGGTCATTGCAAATATTATAAAAATAGTATCAATGTTATTACTGAGTGCCTTCCGTGGGACAGACACTGTTTAATATATATTTTGTGAATTCTGATTGCCTATCTTGGCATGGTAATCAAGAAACTATCATAATCTAATCTTTGATTTTATATTTAGACATTCAGACCTATCTTTAGGTCTGTAACATTTTCTTTTTTTTTTTTAAAGATGAAATAGGTAGTTGATTTTGTAATTTCAATGATAGCAGTGACTTCCAAATTAAGCTGTATGATGAAATAAATTTCATTAAAAATTTATTTAATAATCTTCAGTCTCTTTAGTTACATAGAACACATAATTAATATATGTGATATTTACATTTTCAGATAAAATTTCATTTTAATATTTTGACAACATATTAGAAAATGTATCTCTAATAAAATGAATGAAAAAATTATTGCAACTTGTTCAACAATTGTATTTAAAAGAAACCTCTCAATCTAGGTAAATAATTCCATAATAATAGTGGTTGGCCTTATTGAACCCTCTCTTCCCTGAGTGATTAATATTTCTTTGCAAATCTGGAACAATCAATTATATAAAACAAGTACAACTTTTGCTTGTAAATCATGTTTTAATTTTTGAATTTTTTACTATTATATAAACTTTATTCCCCATAATAAAAAGTAAAAATAATTGAAATTAGAACAATTGTTATTTTAAATTAGGTAATACTTCTAGTAGAACATCTAATTCTTGTTCATAATGAGTAGTTGGTAATGCACAGATAATCTACATATTATAAATTTGATTTATTCCATGTACCAGTGTCCAACGTGGCAAGGTAAAGTGGTTTAGTGTCAAACTGAGAGGGTATGAATTGGGATGACTTTTGTGATATTTACATATTTGAGAATTTTAAAAAATCAAACTGCCTAATACATTTTGCAAATGCATTGTACATAAGCAACTACAGAAAAACTATCATGTTTTCACTAAGTTTTCAAAAAACAAGCAAAAAATGAGAATGTATTGGGTATGAGACAACATGATATGTGAACATAATTTTTCTTAATAGTTGGCTAAAAAGTTCAAATTTATACTTGGAATTATGCAAAAAAATATGATATTCAGTAAGGTCTCACCAGTACATATAGAAATCCAATTTGGTTAAAAGTGCTCAAAGGATTCCTAGAAAAAAATACTTGCTTTCAATAAACACACACACATACACACACACACAAGCACTCCACACGTTCTCTTTTATATCATCTAATAAAATTCAATATTTTATTATCCTAATCATAATGATTCCAAGTCTCCTAAATATTTCTTTCCTATGTAGAGTTTCCCTCTAATAACAAGATTAAGAATATCAGATGGGATTACATTGTTGTAATATAGTCACAATATTCACAATAATATAGTCACAATAGTCACAATAACTACTGATTCACAGAGAGGGAATTGAAATGTTTGGTCAGCCTGTCATATGACTCTTTCCCCCTCTGTCTTTGCTGCTGTCAGGATCCCATGATTTCTCTGCTAGGATTCAGCTCCCCAAGCAAGATACTGCTAAATGCAGGAAGCATCTCTATAGATCCTGTCTAACGTAGGAAGAGTCATACTCACTGAGATCTTATCCACCAACAGAAACCATTATCCTTGATAATTCTTAAGTACATGCAATTCTTCCATAACTTTTCAAGCTATTGGGGTCAGAGAAAGACTTTGTCTTCTTCCTAGTGTTCCTGTCACAATAAGTATTCCATATTGAAGCTAGGTGACATTACAGTTCTTTTTCTACAAAGCTCTTTTTTTTTTAAATATTTTATTTATTCATTTGAGACACAGAGATAGAGAGAGAGAGAGAAAGCATGAGCAGGGGGAGAGGAAGAGGGAGAGGGAGAAGCAGGCTTCCCGCTGAGCCAGGAGCCCGATGTGGGGTTCGATCCCAGGATCCCGGGATCAGGACCTGAGCCGAAGGTAGACACTTAACCATCTGAGCCACCCAGGCGCCCCTCTACAAAGTTCTTGTTGTTTGCATCCACAACTGCACATCATTCTTACCCAAATCATGTCTTTGGTGCTGAGTGAGGAGCCTTGAATGCTGGAGTGAGACCTGCCCAACTGTTGAGCTCATGTCACTCTTATTACAACTTTTTATTTGGGGCCTTTGGGATTCCCTTCTTTGAAGTAGCCTCGCTCAGGGTCACCTCAGACATCAGAAATTTTAAATACTTTTAATTTACATTAAAAAAATTAGAAGTACCAATATTTTTCTTGTCAGAAAAATCCTTGCTGCTTCTGATATTCTACGCTTCAAATAACATATTCCAGGGAATATGGGGAAATAGTGAAATGACTTTCTCTTCTTAAAGAATACTGCTTACTCCACTTCCTGAACATAAAATCGTCCCTTCACACTATGTGCCATAGTCCACACGTACACACCTATAAGTAAAAATAAGGGCCACACTAGAGATTCCTATAAGAATAGTGAGGATCTAGTTCTCAGGTACTTTAACATAAAAATAGAAATGGGTGGTCATTTTCCCCTATGATCATTTGTTTTGCAGTTTAAGAAACAAATGATCATAGGTGAAAAAAAGAAAGGAAAAGTAAGAAACAGATTCTTAACTATAGAGAAAAAAACTGATGGTTATCAGAGGGGAGGTAGGTGGGAGATGGGTTCAATAGGTGATAGAAATTAAGGAGTGCACTTGCTGTGATGAGCATCAGATGTTGTATATAAGTGCTGAATCACTATATTGTACACCTGAAACTAATATTACACTGTATGTTAACTAACTGGAATTTGAATAAAAACTAAAAAAAAAAAAGAATGGGTGGTCATTTTCAATGTTCAGTTTTCTTGACAATTAGTATAATAATTAGAGAATAAAAGTTCTGTCTTACAAAGTGCCTTGTTTTTTGTAGCTAAATATAATGCAGTGATCAGTGTGTGCTAGGGACAGTGGCCATTCGCATACCTTTCCTTAGACTCCATTTTATAACTGCAGAAATGTAACGAAGGAAGAAATGGAAAACAAAACAAACAATCCAATTTGAAAAATAGGCAGAAGAACTAAGTAAACGTTTCTCCAAAAAAGACGTACCATTGGCCAATAGATAAAAGGTCCTTGACATCAGTAATCATCAGGAAAATGCAAATCAAAATCACAATGAAATATCACCTCACACCTGTTAGAACGGCAATCATCAAGAAGACAAGAGAAGAAGTGTTGGTGAGGATGTGGATGAATGAGAGCCCTTGTACACTATTGGTTGAAATGTAAATTGATGCAGCCACTATGGAAACAGTATGGAGATTCCTCAAAAAATTAAAAATAGAACTACCCTATGATCCGACAATCCCACTTCTGGATATCTATTCAAAAGATATATAAGCAAGATATCAAAGAGATATCTGCATCCCCATATTCATTTCAGTATTTTCACAGTAGCCAAGATATGGAAACTTAGGTCTCCATCAAGGATGAATGGATAAAAAAATGTGGCGTGCGCACGCGTGCACACACACACACACACACACACACACACACACACACACAGAATATTATTCAGCCATGAGAAACAAGGAATCCTGCCATTTGCAACAACACAAATGGATCTGGAGGGCATTATGCCAAGTGAAACAAACCAGACAAGAGAAAGGCAAATACTGCATGGTATCAGTTATAAGTGGAGTCTTTAAAAAAAGGTCATACTCATAGAAACAGAGTGGAAAAGTGGTTGCCAGGGGCTAGCAGTGGGGAAATTGGGATAGGTTGGTAAAAGGCCAAAAAAAAAAAACAAAACAAAAAACTATAGCCTTGCTTAATCAAACATTTAATTTTTTAAAAAGTAAATGTATCATTTTACTTTTTCTAAATCATACCAAGTTCATCATATTTATTATATATTCTCTTTGTGACATGGGTCAATATATCACCAAACTGACTTTTAAAATAATTTAACAGAGGGTGCCTGGGTGGCTCAGTCGGTTAAGCATCTGACTGTTGCTCTCAGCTTGGGTCTTGATCTCAGGGTTGTTGGTTCAAGCCCCATGTTGGGCTCAGTGCTGGACATGGAAACTACTAAAAAAAAAGAAAACAGAAGAAAGCACTTAACACAAAAGAGAGTAAACACGATCCTATACAATTACATTTAAGATATAAAGAACAGGTTGGAGGTTGAATTCATTTTATGTAATAGATCATTTAAATCTATTGTACAAATACTAACATTATTTTACTAGTGGTTAGAATAAGGGGTGAAATAGCTTAAAGGATACTTTTGAAGACGACTCAGATTACATTTCACAGTATCAGACAAGAGGAGGTAGATCTGAGAATTTGTTTCTTGCTCTGGCATTTAAACCCAGCTGTGGCCTTTTAAAATGCTAAAAATGTCTGAGTGTTATGTTGACTCAGTTGCTTTGCTGGACTGTGTTGCTTAAAGGGAATAGAAGTCTTAATGGGAAGCTACCAAAGTCATAATTCATATCTTGCTTTTATCAGCGGACTGTCAAGGTGGGAAGCATAGACTTGAAAAATACACGTGTTGTGTCATCATCATAAAAGAAAGTTTTAGTTGCTGAACCTGAGGCTTTTCCACCCCACACATTATAGCAAGCAGTTAGGGTGGCCTTTTGATCTGTCACAACTAAGAGTAACTTTTCTTAAAGTGATACTGGCCCAAAACTGGTTGAGGAAATGGTGTACAAGGACCACTCACATGAGCAGTATTTGTGTTTCCCTCTCAACCTCAGTGTGAGATGGGGTCAGCTATAGTGGAAGTTTGCTATGTCAGAAATACCACGGATTGCTAATGAAAAAAACACATCATACACTTCAGTCTGAGAAAGTCAGGTAACAAAATTATGACCAGCTTTTAAGCAGAAATCTCAGGAAAGTAGAGAATACCCTTCTATACCAATATGATGCTTTATTTTACTAGAGCAGCTTTCAGCCATGGTTCTCTGAAAGCACTTAAGGGACAATATCTCAGGAAGCTCTAATTTCTCCTGCAGCTAAGTAGCAGGTCAAACACTAAATGACATTCATTAACTCAAAACAGGGCTGAAAACACTTTTTGGTGTAGATGACTCTCTAAATAAGAGAGTTTGAAAGAAGGTGATCTGCCTTTATTTTCATTTCTTTAACTTCCACTCTAATGGAAGAAGAGAAGAATTGGCCATATGAATTCCTGTGGGGCTTTTTGTTAGATATAGTAGAGTCTTGGTACTGAATTTGTTAAATGCAGGAAACACATACTGTAGGGATGGGTTAGAAGGACCCTGATTGGAAAAAAAGAAATTCTCATCTTTTGTATAATACTCTAAGCATTCTATAATTATATTTTATAGAATTATCACTCATAAACATACATGAATATAGGATTTATGAAGGCAGGAAGAATGGGGTTCACTGCTCAATTCTAAGGGTTTTGTACAGGGCCAAGTGGATATTGGAGCTCAGATAATATTTGTAAAATGTTTGAAAAATAACCTATGGCATTTTTGATATATTTTACCCATTTTTGTCTTTAAATATTTTTACACTTTCTATTTTATTTCATTTGGCTTAGAACTCATGAATTGGCCTCATTCCCCAGAAGGTATTTTTTTTTTTTTTACTTTCCTTTCATTGAAGGAGAAACTCAAGGAATCAGTTATTCTAGCTATAAACCCAATAGCATCTTTCCTTGACAAAGCAAAACATTGAGATATCTGTGGAATATTTTCTTGGAAAGACTGAATAGAGGCTTTAGTACAATCTCAAATTCCTTACCAATCTAGATAATCATCATGTCTGTATCTGAGTTACCTACCAATTTTATGTGTGTATTTAAAGCGGTTGTCTCCTGCATATCTTTGACTCTTTCTTAACTAGATTATAGACATCTAATAGGAATACTGAGTATATATCTTACTTGCAAGATTATATCTTTTTAATTTACTTTTGTTAATCAATAATGTTAATTGTATTTACCCTTGCCACTTTTGTTTCTTTTTTTTAAATCAATTTTTGTAGTCATCATTCCTAGATCCGATAAGAGAAAGATACTTGTCTGTGGCCCTTATACTCTCAGTTTAAATAAAAGAATTTTACTTGATATCCAGCCATGTATCTGATCTTCCAGGCTTTTAAAATGATTTCATTCTTTTGACAACTAAGTTTACTTTGTAGTTAAAATCTCATTTCAAATAGTCAAAACAGAATGACTTTATTTCAGTATTATTGCTTTTCATGCTTCAGGTTATAAATCGTTTCTTTATAACATATGATTATGGAATTTATTTTAAACTTATTAATAGCACTATAGTAGGCCTTAAAGTTAAGTGTGTTGATTTGGATGAAATCATTTGAGATTAGAGTTTGTCTTATTAGAATGCTGGGTAACACCTCCTTAACATTTTTGACATGGCACTTGTTAAAGGGATGTAGACTCAGTAATAATGAAGAAACCTTGCTACTAATTCATAATATTCATTGTAGGTGATGTTGACCATCAAAACAGAATCAACACTTAATATTTATCATTATTACAGAATATATTTTAAATATATCTAACCTCATTTAAAGAAAAAGGTATAATTTCATTGGATTCTATTCTGAATCTGCTTGTGAAGTTTTGAAAGAAGACAATATATAGTAAAATTTTCTTCCATCTTAACTCCAGGGGCAATGTTAAGTTTTCCTGACACATTTTGTAGACTGAAAAAAAAAAAGTTTATCTTTGTCATTACCCTCAGAGCTGTTAAGTGAATACATGGAAAATACTATATCAAATATTAACATGTTTTCTGACTGAAGGTTCTCAGTCAAGAGATTTGAATTATCTGTAGGACAATGAAAATTGAAACATATTAAGCAGAAAATTAGTTCAAAATTAGTAAATTAATAGGCTGTAATTATTTTTTTAAATTGAGCTCTGACTTGAATTATAACGCTAAAAATGGTGGAGGGGAAAAAAAAGGTTGTATTTAATTAGAAGTCTAAAATGTTACTGTTTTAAAGAAAAATAGTTTTATAATATTTTGTTCGGTGTGTTTGTATAGCAGATGATGTCAATATTCCACCTGTATGTTTTCAGATCTCTTTATTTTCATGCTGTGCTTTCCCTTCTAACAGCCAGTACCTGCAAGAAGAGCCAGCGATAACTGGGATTTACATCGCCCTGGGAGAAGCCCTAGCCAATGGCTCCTGGTGTAGAAGCATAACTACTCCAGCTTCCTTGCCCCTGGTCCAGGCTGCTCTGAGGTATGACTGTCTCCAGAATCTTCCACAGAGTTGAGCCTAACTTGTCCTCCATGGGATTTTGTTTGATGTTGAATATTTGTATGGCTTCTTCCTCTTCCCTGTCTCTTTCCTTACTCTCTTACTGTTTGTTCCTAGAAGCATTTCCTAACAAATAATTTTCACAGGAATCCTCATCTTAGTAAGCCTGATTCTAAGGAGTCCCACCTAAGACAGTGTGGTGGTAGTCTTTAATGCTGTTTATTAATTTTTCTACTCTCTTCCTTCTGGGCACAAGCTAGAGTTGTATTTCCTGGCCTCCTGTGGTTGAGTGATGGGTCAGTTACCAGCTCTGATAGAGGTTATGTACACTGCTTCTGCTCTGAGCACCAGATGGCCAGGATGAAACCTTTAGAGCTCTTTTCTCTCTGTTCTCGTAACCAAGAATGTTCCAGATAGTGGCTGCTCTATCAGCCTGGGACCCGGAGTCACTGTGACAAAGTGGATCAAAGCCCCACCTCTGGTTTAGTGATCAGAGTGAGAAATAAACTTCTGTTGCATTAAGCCACTGAGAGTTTGGGGGTGTTTGCTACGCTGCAATATAATCTAGCATATCCTGACAGATCTAGAGGATGAAAAAAGGGAAGAATCAAGGATGACTAAGATTCCTGACTTGGGCTTTTGGATGAATGGTATTAACATTCTTTGGGGTTGGGAAAAGCAAGGAGGAAGAGCTGCATTTTCTTTACTTATTTATTTTTTTTATTGAGGTGTAATTGATATATAACATATTAGTTTCAGCTGTACAACATGATTCAATATTTGTATATGTTTTAAAATGATCACCATTGTAAGTCTAGTTAACAGCTGTCACCATACATGGTAACAAATCTTTTTTTCCTGTGATGAGAACATTTAAGATCTATTCCCTTAGGAACTTTAAATATTCAGTACAATGTTACCAACAACAGTCACCATGTTATACATCACATCCCCATGACTTATTTTTTTTCTTTTTACTTAAACTATATTGGTTATTGTAGTTGGAAAAATTACTATAGAGATCTGTAATTTGTCTTAATATAAATTACATTTTTAACAAGGATATATGCCTTCTTCCTCCTGTTTACAATGAAAGCTATTAGGACTGAAATTATTTTTAATTTCTAAAATCTAAAATTGATTTTTAAAACAATCTTAAGTAATTTATATGTCTCCAAATTTCTTGTTTCCACATTTCTATTTGTAATTCAATTTGTAAAAACCTACTGTCTTTCCCCTACAGAAAAAAACCCAAAAGGCATTCTTTATGTTTGTCACAGTGTTCTGTGCTTATATTCTTGATCTTGTATGTCAAAACTCTGAGTGTGACATAATTTATGCCATGGTAATGCACAAATGACATCTTGCACAGATCTGTCCAAATGAGATCTGGCTTTACTACACAGTTATTACGTCTGCATGAGGCTTTGAATATATTTGCCTATGTTTGTGTAGAAGAGTCGGAGTGGGAAAGAGTGAATGAGAGTTGATGCAGATTATTGTATCCAAGATTTTCATAAGTAGAAGAAAGAAATGTAAGTCCAGAAAACAGTATGATGGACCCATTCTAAGCTTAAATGTCTGTTCTGGGGATACGAACATTCCTATAGTTCCATAAGTCAAATGAATGCCAAACCTCCTGATTATACATTGGAAGTGATCTGGTACCCAAAGGGAGAAAGAAAATCCACACAGATTAGTTTCTTAGAATATTATTGTTCCTTAGAAATCACTTGTGGATGCACAGCACAAACCAGTGCTCTGAAAGGCTCCATTGCTTATTTCATTTGCTTTGCTTATCAGAGGCATAGCAAGACTTATATTCAGAGGAAAGATATATAAGTCCTGTCTGATATTCAAGCCAAACACAATGTTTCTATCAGGCAAAGGAGGAAATGCAACTCCCAAAAGTCTTACTATTCTGATTCTCTGAAGAATTGTTGAAACATGGTCAACACATAGGTATACAGAATGATTTAAAATAATATTTGAATTTTCTGTGTTCTTGTCTTTCAAACGCCAAGGTGTTATCAGAGGCCTTTAATCTTAGCTCTTCATAGAATTTCTGCAAAAAGAGTTTATTTTCAACTTCACTGTTATTGAAAGTAATTTCATTTCCATTAAGCCCTCAGTGTGTTTGTCAATTTGAGACACCACTGCAAATTTAATTAAATAATCTAAAATACGTGTACTTAAAAGTCACATGAAGAAATTAAGGTCCAGCTGTTCACCTGCAACTGCTTAATTTATGCTGGATTCTATTTAATTGAAAGTCAGTAACCTGGAAAGGAAAAGCATATTCACTTGAGATTGTATTAGAAACTGTAGAGCATGATCAATTGCATGATTCACAAGTGTGTCTATTTGCTACTTTGTTTCAGTTTAAAGTAACACTTTTTGTTTTCTTCAAATATGTGTAACAAATCTTTGTGCCATTTTAAGGTAATATTAAATTACCAATATTTTAAATTACATTTGAAAACAAATGTAAATTTAAGCTACTGAAAGCTACTCTTATTAATACCACACATATTTCAGTTTTCTTTTAGTTACATTTTATTGTCATGTGTATAAAAATATTTTTAAAAACTGTTCATTTTATCAAGATTTTATTTATTTGAGAGAGAGAGAGAACATGCAGGGGATGGGGGGCAGAGGGATAAGCAGACTCCCCACTGAATACAGAGCCTGATCATAGGCTCTATCCCAGGACCCTGAGATCATGACCTGAGCCTGTCAGACAGTTAACTGACAGAGCCACCCAGGCATCCCAGAAACTATGTTCATTTTAATGTCATATTAAAGAGATAACTAAAATTATGCCTTAAGCATGAGGTGCCTTACTTACACGCGCATGTATATTGTTTTTACATAAGCCTTGTGTTTGGTAATCATTCTGTTATAATTTAGTTGACTCTTGTTTTTTATCTCTGTCAGCCCTGCATATACTTGTGCTCAATGGAAGACATAAAAAATCAAAATATTTTCACTTATTGCAATTTTGAAAATCATTTAACTGCAATGGAGATTTATTTAACTGGGAAGGAGATTCTTACAGCATTTAATAGTGAGGACACTGGAGCCTGAATACTAGCCCTATATTTACTGTGTGAATTTGGATAAGTTGCTTAACTTCTTTATGTCTCAATTCCTCTACTGTAAAAATGACTTAGCAGTTCAAATATATTATTATTTCCTTTTATTTGAGATGATTTTCTGTAATAATGCAGGAGAAACATGGCAGTCAATACTTAAAGGTTAAAAAAACCTGTAAAGGTCTTTATCACATATATGTAGTAGAGTTGGGAAATGAAAGCTGTAAGGGGAGCCAAGATGTCATTTTTTTGTATGGCACATTGAGCAAGAATTTTAACTTTTTAAACATCATTTTCTAATTTTTTTTTCCTCATAGATTAGTTCAGTCAATGGAATAATTCATTTTGGAATTCCTTATAAGTTATAAAATACTATACATGCTATCTCTTAATATAATATGAATAATAGCAGTCACCGGGACCTGGTTGTGTAACATTTCTTTGGTAAGCACTTCTTTTCAGGCCTGACGATTTTTACAAAAGTTAACTAATTAATATAAAATCACAGTATCATAGACTGTTGAGATGCTGCCAGAGAA
Source organism: Eumetopias jubatus (assembly GCF_037043125.1). Taxonomy (NCBI): domain Eukaryota; kingdom Metazoa; phylum Chordata; class Mammalia; order Carnivora; family Otariidae; genus Eumetopias; species Eumetopias jubatus. Next base: position 82,361,307 of record NW_028274811.1, on the reverse strand, counting down.
AAACCCACATGAATACTGTATAATGAATTAACAGATTAATTTAGTGCATATAATAAGAGTCTTACTTGCTAAAATTATCATTCTATTTTGTGCTATGTTTATTAAATAAATACATACCTTTTTACAACTATGGCAGTATAGCTAGTGATATAATCATTGGTATCTCAAGTTTCAATTAATCAGTTATTCTAAAGTTTCAAATTATTTGCTTAAGAATTCAATATAACCTTCCTGAGAATGAAAGCTAGTAAAGGTTGATTTTATATATCACAGATAATATATTTTTATCATATGTCAATCAATTGTACTATGTAGTTTCATAAGTCACAAAAAAAAAGCAGGAAGCATTTGGGCTAATCTTACATTTGCCTTTGAAATTAACTGGCAGATTGATGAGTCTAACAACTAGATTTCCCTTTTGGAAGATAGATGGAGATATACTGAGGAACACAGAGTAGATAATGCTTTGTGATGTTTTTTCTTGATGTTTTCTATGAGTTTCCTGTGGCTGGCAGTTTTCTCAGTTTTCTTTAACATCTTTTCTTCTTCATTTTTTAAAGATGTAGACTTATTTTTGAAAAAAAAATCTTATTTATTTTTTGCAATTTTAATATTACCTGTTCAAGTTTTTAAGATTTTGACTTATTACTAGAATTAGTGGAATAAATGTCCCTAATGAAGTTAAATTTTTGGTGCACACTTTTATAGGGTAAAACCAATATCCTGATTCTACATTAGTAAGAGCAATGTGGAGATTTTCAGATAAAATAATGGCTTGAATTCTGATGTCTAATTTCACTAATTTTAGAAGAAAAATTTTTCTTAGAAAAGTTAAGGTGGATATTTTATTTTTTTATTTTATTTTATTATTTTATTTTATGTTTTAAAGATTTTATTTATTTATTTATGAGGGAGAGAGAGAGCACAAGCAGGAGGAGCTGTAGGCAGAGGGAGAAGCAGGCTCCCCACTGTGCAGGGAGCCCAACGTGGGACTTGATCTCAGAGCTCTGGGATCATGACCTGAGCCGAAGGCAGATGCTTAAGTTACTGAGCCACCCAGGTGTCCTAAGGCGGATATGTTAAGGGCACAAAATTCAAACGATAGAGAGAACTAGGAAACAAGAACAACAAATTTGGTTAAATTAACAACACAGGTTGTTGTTGGCAAGGATGCAGAGAAAGGGGAACCCTCTTACACTGTTGGTGGAAATGTGAAAACCGGTTCAGCTACTCTGGAAAACAGTATGGAGTTTCCTCAAAAAGTTAAAAATAGAACGATCCTACGACCCAGCAATTGTACTACTAGGTGTTTACTCAAAGGATACAAAAATACTGATTTGAAGGGATACATGCACCCCGATGTTTATAGCAGCATTATCAATAATAGCCAAATTATGGAAACAGCCCAAATATCCATCGACTGATGAATGGATAAAGAAGAAGTGGTATATATATATATACAATGGAAACCCATCCATGAAAAAGAATGAAATCTTGCCATTTACAGCAATGTGGATGGAGCTATATTGTATTATGCGAAGTTAAATAATTAGTCCGAGAAAGACAAATACCATATGATCTCATTCATATGTGGAATTTAAGAAAAAAAGCAGATGAACATGGAGGGAATAAAGAGAGGTAAACCAGAAACCAGACTCTTAACTATAGAAGACAGACTGAGGGTTGCTGGAGGGGAGGTGGCAAGGGATGGGTTAAATAGGTTATGGGGATTAAGGAGAGCACTGGTTGTGATGAGCACTGGGTATTGCATGTAAGTGATGAATCGCTAAATTCTATACCTGAAACTAATACTACACTGTATGTTAACTAACTAGAATTTAAATAAAAACTTGAAAAAGGAAAAAAAAACAAATTTGGAAGCTAGAATGCAGATGGAGTAGTACTGTTAATAGTGAATTAGAAGACCTGAATTGTCAGACCTGAGAAATCCAGATTCTCAGTCACTGGTGGTACAAGCTGAGAATCACTCTGACTTAAATTGCAGAATTCCTCCCTAGCCTCTGGAATTAGCATATGTGGAATTTAAGAAACAAAACAGATGAACATGGGGGAAAAAGAGGCAAATTAAAAATCAGAGTCTTAACTATAGGAACTAGAGGAGTTGGGGATAAAGTATAGGAGTTGGGGATAAAGAGATGACTGCAATGAGGAAGACCAGTTGTGAGCAGTTTAAGAGGCAGTTAGATCACTAGATCTCCTCAATACTACACAGCTGCTTATAGAAGGAAATGAGAAGTTCATTTTCTGGAGAGGTTAAAATAGTGAGACTGACCTGGGAAACAACAGATACACTTGGGGACAGGGTTATCACAAAGGAAACCTGAGGGGGAGCAGTGTTTATGTAACAATATATATCATATGCTGAAAGCCAGGAACTCTTTCAACATTTACTCTCAGTATACTGTTATTCAAATCTTTTCAGGTTGGAAATGACAGTTGGGTCAGTTTCATGTGGAAGTATAAAGACTCTGTGATCCATCCTAACATAAGTTCATGGCTGACAAGCCTCACCCATCAAAGCTCAGAGTTCTCTATCTGTCTTTTATGCCTTACTCACAACAATATTTAGCTGTTCAAAGATTATCAGAAAACTAAAGAAGCCTCTAGTATAAATAGATATATAGGGGTGCCTGGGTGGCTCATTTGGTTAAGTGACCGACTCATGGTTTCGGCTTAAGTCATGATCTCGTGGTCTTGGGATCGAGCCCTACATCAGGCTTTGCACTCAGCAAGGAGTCTACTTCAGATTCTCTCTCTACCCTCCTCTCTCTCTCTCTCTGTCTCAAATAAATAAATAAAATCTTTGATATATATATGAGAGAGAGAGAGAGAGAGAGAGAAAGAATATGAATGGAAAAACCAATTTGGGACTTCTAGTTTCCAGTCCAGGTTTAAGGAACTTAGAAGTTGCTACTCGATCCTAAAAACAAGTAAAAAGCTGAACAAACTGAAAAATCAACAACCCTTCTTAGAGCTGTCAGAGAAATAAAGTCATCCCAGGGCAAACAGCCACCCCAAATTGGATAGATGGGTAGATACGAGAATTCAGTTTACCAGAACTGAAGAAACTCACAAATAGAAACCTCTGTGGGAACCAGTGCTGGGGTGGGAAAACCCAACTCTAACTGATGAGTTACTGAGGCTCAGTGTGAACAAATCTGACAGTCAAAAACTCTAGGAGGACCTAGTTGTAGGAGGGCCCTGACACTTGTTTGAGTGTGACCTCCTGGAGGTCTACCAGGTCCTCATAGTGAGTATCAGAGAAAAATCCCCTTGAAACTCTATTAGGATGAAGGGGAAAGGAACCATTTTGAAATATACGAGGGCATTCTGTTCTTCTAACCTAGGCTTGCCCTCAGGGGAAACTGTTTTGCCAGGGTCTCACCTGCTGGGGTTTTTCCAGAGCCTAACCTTCCTGGGTAAAGGGAAATATACAACTCCAGCCCCTCTATCCATCTGGTCCCAGCTAAGGGGAGAAAACAAAACAAAACAAAACAAAACTTGAGAAGCTCTGGTGAAATTCACAGTTCAAGAACACAGGTTTTCCAAAAGACTGAGATATAAGCTATATAGTCGTTCACCTTTCTTCTTACTCTGCCACTACATTATTAAAGACCTATTTATTATAATTCCTTTTACCCATAACATCATGTTAACTTTTCAGCAAAAAATTACAAGATATATTAAAAGACTAAATAAACAAAATCAGCTTGACTGCATAAGCATCAGAACCAGAATCAGAAATGGCAGGAATGTTGGAATATAAGAAAACTGTAATTAATCTGTTAAGGGATTTAATGGGGAAAAAAAGTGGACATTATGCAAGAACACGGGATTAACATAAGCAGAGATAGAAATTCTAAGAAAATATATAAGAAATGCTAGAGATCAAAAACACTGTAACAGAAATGAAGAATGCCTTTGATGATCTCATTAGGAGACTGAATCTCTGAGCTTGGGATATGACAAAAGAAACTTCTAAAACTTAAATGAAAAATGAGAAAAGCAGTGAGAAAAAAATACACTGAAAAACAGAAGAATTAGCAAAGGCAATACAGTGGAGCAAAGATAGTGTTTTCAACCAGTGATGCTGGGACAACTGGACATCTTCATGCAAAAAAATGAATCTAGACATAGATCCCTCAGTTTTCACAAAAATGAACTCAAAATGGGTCATAGACCTAAATGTAAAATGCAAAACTATAAAAGTCTTAGTAGATAACAGAGGAGAAACCTAGATGACTTTTTAGATATGCCACCAAAGATATTCATAAAAGAAATAATTGATAAGCTGGACTTCATTAAAATTAAAAACTTATATTCTGTGATAAGCTATTTCAAGGGAATTAGAAAACAAGCCGTATTCTGGGAGAAAATATTTCCAAAAGAAGCATCCGATGAAGAAATGTTATCCAAAATATAGAAAGAACTCTGAAAACTCAACAAAAAGAAAACCAATAACCTGATGTAAAAGGGTCGAAGTCCTTAACAGACACTCACCAAAGAAGATATACAGATGACAAGTAAACCTAATGAAGATGTTTCACGTAACACATCATCAGAGAAAGTCAACTTAAAACAATAAGATGCTTCCTGTTTGAATGGCCGAAATCTGGATCATTGAAACACCAACTCCTGGTGAGCAGTGGGAATATTCATACATTACTGCTGGGAATGTAAAATGGTACCACTACTTTGGAATACAGGTTGGTAGTTTCTAACAAAACTAAACATACTCTTACCATACAGTCCAGTAATTGTGTTCATTGGTATTTACCTAAGAGAGGTAAAAATTATGTCCACACAAAAAAACTGCACATGGATATTTATAGCAGCTTTCTTCATAATTGCCCAAACTTGGAAGCAACCAAAATGTCCTTTAGTAGATGAATGAATAAACTGTGGCACATCCAGATAATGGAGTATTTGGTGTTAAGGAGAAATGCTCCATCAAGCCATTGACATGGAGGAACCCTAAATGCATTTTACTAAGTGAAAGAAGCCAGTCTGAGAAGGCTACATTCTGTAAAGTTCCAAGTATATTATAATCCATAGGAGATAAAGCTATGGAGACAATAAAAAGATCAACAGTTGCCAGTGGGGGAGAGGGAGAGATGAATAAATAGAGCACAGATATTTAGGGCAGTGAAAATACTCTCTGTGATATGGTGAATATGTCATTATACATTTGTTCAAAACCATCGAATTGTACAACACCAAGTATGAACCCTTAGGTAAACTAAAACCCTTTATGAAAATGAAGATTTATTTTAAAATTTGAAATAAATCCTATCTCAAAATTTTCACCTGGAACCTATAGATTTAAGGCAACATGAAGCTTGCATTTAGCTATTTCATAAACTCTTAGACATATGCCACCCTCTCTTTGAAGTATTCAGTCTACTGCCTCTGTTCTGTAGTTACTTCAACATTGTAATATTTAAGACAGTCCCCACCATCTTTACTTAGCATCCTGTGGAGTCATTTAGGAGACCATTATATATAGTCAGTATTTAACACTGGAAAAAGTATGTGTATGCAATTGTTAAAATTCACAAAGCGATTTCACATTTTTCTGTATTTGAATTTTCATTTACTGATAATCTTTGCAATGCCTTCTTTTGACATGTGAAACAGTTTTCATTGATGATGGCTCAATCATGTTTCCTTTATAAATTGTTTTTAATGCCTTCTTATCCAAAATACATATTTTCACACAATTTTTTGTCTTTCACATTTCAGAAATATCGAATATTCATTGGTCAAAAATACTTAATATAGGGGCGCCTGGGTGGCTCACTGGTTAAGTGTCTACCTTCAGCTCAGGTCACGATCCCAGGGTCCAGGGATCGAGTCCCACATCGGGCTCCCTGCTCGGTGGGAAGCCTGCTTCTCCCTCTCCCATTCCCCCTGCTTGTGTTCCCTCTCTTGCTGTGTCTCTCTCTGTCAAATAAATAAATAAAATCTTTAAAAAAAAAACTTAATATATAAAAACACAAGATCAAGATTAATTGGAGTTCTCAACACTTGAAGGTTTAATACACTCTCTCACCTCAATTTTCAATACTTAAAGAAAATTATTTACATCTTTAGCAGCAGAAATGTCCAAATAAGAGCATTTCTCTTTGCTTATTTTAGGAGTGATGAGATTAATGTAAACATCTCTGACAAGCAAACTCTACTGTCAATTTTTGAGGCTTTCATAGAATCTAATGACATTTGCTTTTTAAGAATTCCATGGGTTGCTACTCCACTCACTGATGAAAAATACTCTTTCTCCCGTTCTGCAGGTGAGTCTGCGTCAGTTTCTGCAAAAGAACTCTGTCAATGGTCTTAGTTAGGATGGCAATTAGTAAGAGAGAACAAATATTGGTAGTAATCCTTATCTCAGTAATTATCCTTGTAAATTCCCTTCTTTTAAGTGTGATAAAGATGCCTTAGAATGCCAGATTGTTCACTGTTACCTGGAGCATATTTTTAATATTTAAGCATTTTAAATAATGTAAATATTAGTCAATTATATTAAAAGTAATAATACAAAATATTCAGAAGACTAGTTTTATATTTTCATTAAATGTGCAAATCTGAAAACCTTCCAAAGGACCCTGATATTTTGTTTGACTTGTTTGTTCACTATATGACTGAGTTTTGAGTGGAGATGTTGACAGACACTGAGCATATATAGGTATATATAAAAGTATATCAGCTATCTGCAATAGAAAGAAACTTTCAGTTTGACCATTTCCTTCCCAAGTTTGCATGTCTAGTTCTTAAAGGCTTAAATCATAAGAATTGCTCAGAGTACATTTAAAATTGAGAAGTACAATCATCTAGATAATGCTGAGATCTTATTTCATCTTATCAATGAAATTAAAATCCAGTTTAAACAAAACAAGGAATTTAATTAAAAGAATTCATCTTAGATTTATTTATAGACATAGATGCCACAAATAAAATTTTTATGTGAGACTATTCTTCCTTTGCTTATAGAACATAAAGGTTTTTATTATAGTCCTATGATTTTTTTCATCAAACCCTTTTCCTTTCCAATTTATTTCTTCTTTTATTGCTATTTTATTTACTCTTGGGGAAAATTAAGACTGTGCGAAAAATAATTTTACACGATTAATCTCTTCATTTGGCAACATATACCGTTCCCAATTGCCTTTACATTTTAACATTTTTTTCTTTTAAATCTTTTCCATTGATGAAAGTACGCTAGGTTAAAATGTGTTTTTCTTGGGCGCCTGGGTGGCTCAGTTGGTTAAGCGACTGCCTTCGGCTCAGGTCATGATCCTGGAGTCCCGGGATCGAGTCCCGTATCGGGCTCCCTGCTCAGCAGTGAGTCTGCTTCTCCCTTGGACCTTCCCCCCTCTCATGCTCTATCTCATTCTCTCTCTCAAACAAATAAAATCTTTAAAAAAAAAAAAAGATTAAAAAAAAATGTTTTTCTTGATATAGTCACCATACTAGACCACAGCATGGTTTTTGAAGACCAGTGTTTGTTTCCACTGGATTTTCTAATTTTGATCATACTGTCCTAAGATGACAGGCTTGAATATTTGTTTTCTAAATTAGAGATCCTCTTTTATCTATTTATCATGTTGTGTTTATCTCCTATTGAAATCCAGGAGATCAATAAATATGTGTTAGTTAATTTCAGCTCACGGAAATTGGAACTAATATTGTTTGGCATGTCAGTTCAGAGGGGCAGGAGGCATTGGAATCAGACATTAGAAAGGATAACATTTTATTATTTCTTTAAAATCAACTGATTATCATGTATTTTAATAATCTAAAAAAACTCAAAGGAAATCTTCACACCTTCTTTCAGTTCTGCATTCTTATCTTAGATCTCCTCTCTTCCTTGGGCCTGGGTTAGTGCAAGTAATAATAATAATAATTAAAAAAATGATGTCTAGTAATGCAGCAAGGTATATTTTAAGTCCTGGGAGTCAGGAAAAACATAATTACATTACACATATACACAACAACTTCAGGTGTCAAAAGCCTTGAAAAATCTAGTCTGCCCATACGTTCAACAAGCATTTTATTTTGTTCCTACTGTGCTCAAGACACGGTGTTAGATATTATTCATGATATAAGATGAATCATACAAATACTTTCCCTTAAGGAATTTATCTCTTATGAACAGTGGCAAAACATATAATGTAGTCAAGAGTATGCTGTAAATTATGTACATGGGAGCTACAATATCAGCCAAGCTTTTTTAAGCTATTGGACATGTCTAGTGTTAGAATATTGTCTTTCTGTATATTCTAAAATAAAAATAAATTAAAAATAAGGGCCTTTCTAGGTCATTATAGGTGAAGCCAAATTTTGTTGGACAATACCTTTAACATAAGTGGAGGCATTACACATTTCCTTAGTTTCAAGTGTTGTATTTTATATTCTAGCTGTGCGTAAAATTGCACATTCTGTTCATTCTATTTTTCTTTCTCTTTCCCATTCAATTCCTTTATTTCTCACCACATACAGTGCTTTTGTATGTTCTTCTCTCATAAATCTAACACAGGAAATTTCAGTTCACCTTTCTGTATGGTAAAGCTGCTAATTAGCATTGACTTTCACACTACAGTCTATATAGTAAAATCTCATTAATTGTGCCCAATTGGGAAATAAAAGGTGAGTCTGAATCATAGAACATATAATAAGAAATGGCATGAGATAAAATATGTATGAAATAATCTGCTAACAGCAATTGAGTAATATAAGACTCAATCACAAATGTGAGGGAAAACATTTTTTGAGCCCAAAAATACTCATAGATAAAATTTATTTTTATTACTGTATTCAATATTTGAATAAAATCACTGCTAAAGTGGCTTAAAATAATTTTCTGGCTTTTACTTGAAAATAGGCAAAATATTACCCTTATTTACACTTTAATCAGAAGGTAATCTTTTGAGGGTACACATTTGTGTTTCAAGTAAGCTTATCTTAATTATCATCATTTCCAATTTTTAATTAAACAGATTTTTATTGTTTGGGGAGGAAATTCATCTAATAAGACAAAGACCGTAGCATAAAAAGTTCTTGTCCACAATAGTAAATAATTTTTAACTTTGTAAATACTTGAACCTGATATTACATAGTACAATTTATGATTGATACCATGTGTAATATTTTTATTTTCTAAGAAAGCATTTAAAATCACATTAAAATTACAGAATTTTTTGAACTGCATTTAAGAAGATAGGTATACACAAAGATGTAGCTTATGTTTATTTACAGATTGCTTATCTCTTTATTTACTTTCTTTGGCAATATTTCAAATTTCTGGTTCACTTGCTCACTTCCTGCCAAATGACTGTAAATGTAAACAGTGGTAGCTCATGATAAAATAACAGAACCATGTACTCAGCAACAAAGAGTAGATTTTTTGAAAACATTTCCAGGAAACCTTTTATTCAAATGGAAATATGGGAGGAAAGCTTAAGGGTCACTTTTATGCAAACACAACTTTTATTGATTTTGGGAAAATAGGAGGGACCAGAGAAGAATGGGGTATAATTGACAGAAGTGGTGCCACTTAAAAGACTGAGCTGACAGCAGTTATTGAAATATAAAATCCCTAAGAGAAAAGTATTCCTGAATTCATGACAGGAGAGGATTTAAAAAGGAGGAAGTCATCAGTAGTGTAGAATATCACAGACACCTAAAATCCAGGATAAAACCATTTTCCTGGCCAGAGGAATTGTTGAAAGGATACCCCGTGGTCCACAGAGTTTTGGGGAAATTCCCATTATTTTTTCCTGTTTACTTATAGCCTGGGAAGCTAAATTACTGAGGAAATAAACAAAAAATATTTCTGTTCAGAAGACTAGGTAAGGGGCCCCTGGGATACAGAGAGTATAAGAGAAATCCTGGAGAGAAGTGAGCTAGAGAAGAGAGCTCCTGAATTCTGTCTATAAGTGTAACCTGAGTCTGGGCTCACTCCTGATGAATTTAATAAAACAACCCATGACACACAGCAAAGGATATGAAAACCAAAGTGATACTAGAACTTGAGATGTCAGTTTAATTAAAATATCAACAAACTTCTAACAAGATAAACCACGAAAATAAAACAAAGCAAAACAAAAACAAACAAAAAACCAAAAAAGTAAAGAGTTCTTCCAACCTAGAATTCTATATTCTTTTGGAATGACAGTAAAATAAAAAATGTTTTAGATCAAGGAAAACTAAAAGACTCTGTCACTAGCACACTAGGAAAAAAACCAAACAAGCAAGCAATCTAAAGGGCATTCCGTAGGCTAAACAAAAATGATTCCAGAAGAAATCTCATAACTTAGGGAATGAAGAAAGAGCAAAGAAAATAGTAATTATCTAAAACTTAATGAAAAGATACCATACAAAGTATATTCTCTGAACATAATAGAATGAAATTTTAAATAAGTAACAAAAATAGATCTGGAAAACCCCAAATAGTTGGGAATTAAATAGTACACTTCTAAATAACCTGTGGGCCAAAGAGGAAGTCTCAGGAATATAAGAAAATATTTTGAACTAAATGCAAACAAAAATACAGTATATAAACACCTGTGGGATACAGTTAAAACAGTTCTTAGAGGGAAGTTTATAACATTGCATGCATGTATCAGAACAGAAGAATGATTTAAAATCAATAACCCTAGTTTTCATGTTAAGTACTGGAGAAGAAAAACAAAATAAACCTAAAGCAAGATGAAGGAAGGTAAAGATTAGAGCAGAGATCAGTGAAATTGAAAACCAAACAATAAAAAAAAATCAATAAACCAAAAGTTTTTTTTTAATCAATAAAATTGATAAACCTCCATCAAGGCCAACAAAGAAAGAGGACCACAATACATGTCCCTCTGATATTAAAATAATAGGACAACATTACAATCAAGTCTATGGCAATAAATTTGATCAATTAGATGAAATAGACCAATTCCTTGAAAGATAAAAACTACCAAAATTCATTCCAGATGAAATATAACCATGAATAATACAGTATCCAACAAAGTAAATCCCAGTCCCTGGTAGTTTCACTCGTGAATTTCACCAAACATTTAAGACAGAACTCGTATCAATTCTCTATAATCTCTCCAGAAAATCTAATGGTAAGAAATACTTCCCAACTTAATTTACCAGTCTAATATCCATATATCATAACCAAATAAGGATATTACAAGGAAAGAAACTACAAATATCCATCATGAATACAGACACAAAATAGCAAAATATATGTTTTTGATCTATTTTAGCTGATATATTTTAATATCTTTGAGTAGTTTAAAGTGGGTTGGTAAAAGGCCTAAATCCATGTGGGGTTTTATTCCAGATGTGATGATCAGTGTCTTGATGGCAGGTTATATAATGAAGATGGCTAGGTAAGAAAAATTAGAATAGAAATCTTTGTTTCTTCAATATTATGAAGAAAATAAATCAAGCTATAAGTAAATATGTGTTTTCATGAGAGGAGATGATAAAAATCATTCACTTAAAATAATTATTTTGTGCTCTGGTAGCAGTTAAATTCAACCATAGTAACTGAAATTATGCAGTATATATTCATTCATTATGTATTAATTTATACATATTTATACTTACACAATTTTATTTATCTTATCTAATATCCTCTGTTAGAACATGTATGCATTATATCACTTATTAGACCCACATATCCTATTTTTTCCCTAATTCAATACATCGACTCCAAAAGATATTCAGTACCATTGCCTGGAAGTGCATAAATAAATGAATTAGTGACTAGGCAGGGTTACTTGTTGCAAAGAACTCAATGGCCTTGTTTACTCTCGATGTATCTTTGTCAGCCAGGATGTATTTCCTAAACTCACTGCACATTTAACGGGGTGTGGTTAAGAGGAGTATCTGTTTTTTTAAAGAACATACTTAAGGTGAATTGCATTATGGGCCAAAGGTCTACATCCCACTGAGAGGGCAGATGGATAAATGTCTGGTTTATGATACCAAAAAGAGATATGTTGGAGATATGCTTCTGAGTTAGAGATTTCAGCTGACTTTATCATCAACTGGATGAAACTCTGTATGCCTCAAGGAAATATCTTGATAAAGTTCTCCTCAGTTTTATGTCTTTCCTGTTCATTATTTTAAATTGTGCTTGACAAGGTAAAGATAGGTTTATAATTTGTTTTTTTTAAGTGTTGAGTGTAGAAGTTGAATCCTTTTTAATTGTTGCTTTATTTTATTTTTATTTTTATTTTTATTTTTTTGACCTTCATATTTTATTTTATTCCCTTCTATTCTTTTTTCTTTAAATTTTTTTATTGTTATGTTAATCACCATACATTACATCATTAGTTTTTGATGTAGTGTTCCATGATTCATTGTTTGTGCATAACACCCAGTGCTCCACGCAGAATGTGCCCTCTTTAATACCCATCACCAGGCTATCCCATCCCCCCACCCCTCTCCCCTCTAGAACCCTCAGTTTGTTTTTCAGAGTCCATCATCTCTCATGAGTCCATTGTCTCCCCCTCTGATTTACCCCCTTCATTCTTCCCCTCCTGCTATCTTCTTTTTTTTTTCTTAACATATATTGCATTATTTGTTTCAGAGATACAGATCTTTTAAAATTTATTTTTTTCCTTTAATTTACAAGCAAGCCAAAACTACATAGAAAAATAAATCTATACATCATTTTGAGGAAACTGATACTGTGTCAGCTTTAAATACTGAAAAGAATATTTGTGGGCCATAACTTTTCTGAATCCAAGATTGTAAGATTCTCCACACTTTGTTTTTGGTTTGCTTTTTTGTGACTCAACTAGACTACACACTTCATTGCACAAAAAGTGAGCTAATACTAAATGAGATGGTGAGAGTCTGGATTGCATGATGTTCATATGGTTTACACAGCAGAGGCAGCTGTTGGTGCCAATTATGTAGTAATAAGCTTGAGCAGCTGCCAAGAAGAATAAAACTAAGTTTGACTTGAAAGCAAGTTAAGACATGATGCTTCGAAAACTTCTGTCTCCCAGGACAAGTAGGTTGCTCATTTTTAATCTGAAGATAGTAATTGGAGCCAATAAATCAAATGGAAGAGGACACTCTGGCTTCATATATAATCATTTTAGTCATAATAAACTTGTGATCTTAAATTTCTGAAATTTACAAAAGTCTGTAGACTTTCAAATGGTGAATAAATGTGTGATTTAAGTGTATAAGCCCATTTATATATCAAATCACTGTGCTGAATATACACATATAAGAAATAAGCTAAACATATGGATTGCCTCATTTATAACAAAACATAGCCACCTCTTGAGTGGAATTAAGCAGATGTTTAAAATTTTTCAACAAATTTTAAAAGTGACTGAAGGAAGGAAATGAAGAAAATGATATCCAATTTAAGCTCTAGGAAGACTGTGGACAGGCTATAATTATTATTAAGGCAACTTGTATAAAGAATAGAAATCTACTATCCAGAAAGGAGGTTTCTTCCCTCGTCTGGATTTTTTTGAATTTCAGCCAGATGACAAATGAGGAATCCTTTTTTATTTTCTGTTCATCCATCTCCTTTTGAGATCTGGTCCTTTCATTTATTAATTTATTTGTACAAATTTAAACTTTTAGATAGTGAAAAAAACCCAGTTCTGATAATTAGCCAGGGTATGCAGCCTGATGAATAGTTGGTAGCTAAGAAATATTTAGTCATTTGTGTCATATATTCCTATCTGTAAGTTATGGGAACTATTAGAAATTCAAAATGTCAAAGCTAACTTGATGCTGTAGGAAAAGAAAAGTTTTATGTTTTTGTTTTTGTTATTGAATATCAGGCTCTGTGACTTTCTGATTTTTCCATGGCCAAGAAAGACAACAGTATGATGACCTTTTGTTCCTGGTGGGAGAGTCTGCATTGTGTGAATGGAGGCCTGGGTCTTTGGATTCCCCAACAGAACTTGTACATGGAGATCTGGCCTAGAATAAAGACAGCAGGAAGGAAAGCAACAAACACAAAGCAGTTTATTAAAGTGAAAGTACACTCTCAAGGTGAGAGATGGAGGAGGATCCAGGAGGTGGAACTGGCCCCAGGTTCTTTTGGGATTGGATATTATTCCATCTCTCGGGGCTGGAAGGAGCTGTGAAGTACAGTGGGGTGGTTTCTAGTGGAAGCTACTTTCAGTCATTTGAGGGATTCCTCCCACAGGTTGAGAGGGGGAGTTTTTGACCCTACTGTCACGGCAGCCTTTCTCCATGAGGTGTGGGTGCTATAATACCCACAATGCAAATGCACTATAATGAGTATAGGGGTTCCTGGGACAGAGGTGGAAGAGGAGAGCATCCGTTCTGTTCCTGTGGTTCGTGATCTGTCAGCCCCAAAGTCTTGGAAGCCACAAGATCAGGATGTTGTGCCTCAGGCTCTAATGTGTAGCTTGTTTATTACTGTCCTTGTCTTCAGTTCATGACTCTGTCATTCCCTTTTAAAGATTGGAGACTCTGCCTTTAGTTGTTCCTTCCACTGCTCATGTCTAGCCTCTGCCTAACACTTTGAAATGCACCTATCTACTTGTATGGAGCTGGACATCTTTGAAGGCTTGAAGTCTCAACTACTTTAGAATTTTGAGAGTAAAAAAATGTGCTTCAAATACTGAAGAGAGTCTTTCCTCAGGGGTCTTCCAAAGGTTGGAGTTTGGGCACAATGAGTCTTCCATGCTCTATGCTTTGTCTCCTAAACTGAGAAACCTCCAGCCTTTGCCGCTCAGAGTACTCCTTAAGGTGGAGTCTCTCACCCGCTATAGGCATTGACAACTATTGACTAGTAAGCCCATGACAAAAGAGAAATTAATCATTGTTGCTCTTTCCTTTTACCCCAGGAGATAAAGCAAGGGGCAGGCAAAAAATAAAAAATAAACAAATAAGAACAAATCCAGGAAGACCCAGTACGCAAGTGAAAAATACAAGCAAACATATGGATTAGGCAACTCCTAACAAAATAGAACAGCTGGGGAGAAAGGTACTCTTAAAATAAAAATAATAAGAGCACTAAAGAAGTCTTAAGTGTAACAAAAATAGAACTGTGGAATTGAAGAAACAGCTACAAAAATAATAGGAAGCTAAGATTTGGGAAATACTTTCCGATCAATGCTATGCTTCATGTCTGTTTTCAATTTGGATTCAACAATAACATCTTCTAAAGTCCCTTCTAAATGCAGAAGAGAAGCTGGAAACACAATTTCCCAGAATCCCCGTTCCTGTGTGGTACCCAGAATCATATGAGATTTGGAAAGTACAAGAGAAGGAGATTCTTTTATTTTCCAGGGGCAGTTGCATCCTGATGTGAGATTCACTTTTGCTTCCTGGCCCACTCTTTTCCTTCCTTCCTTCCTTCCTTCCTTCCTTCCTTCCTTCCTTCCTTCCTTCCTTCCTTCCTTCCTTCCTTCTTTCCTTCCTTTCCTTCCTTTCCTTCCTTTCCTTCCTTTCCTTCCTTTCCTTCCTTTCCTTCCTTTCCTTCCTTCTGGCACTATCTTGAGAATCAGCTGCTTTGCTGCTGCAGATTGAGGCAGTTGAATACCCTTCTGTATTAGTTTGCCAGGTCTTCCGTAACCAAGTATCACAGACTGAGTAGGTGGTTTCTCCTTGAAGCCTTTCCCCTTTGCTTGCAGATGGCTACCTTCTAATTGTTTGGTCCTCACATGACCATCCCCCTGTACACTCACATCCCTGACATACGTCCTCACACATCTCTGAATGTCTTCATGTCTTCTTTCTTGTAAGGACACCTGTGAAATTTGATTAGCATGTCCTAATCTCCTCCTCTTATAAGGGCACCAGAAAGATTGGATTAGAGAACAGTCTAATGACTTTATTTTAACGACTTCTTTAGAGGTTGTTTCTTAAGGTACAGTCACATTCTTAGGTAACTGGAGCTAAAGCTTCAACATAACAGTTTTGGAGATAACATAATTTAGTCTATATCACCTGCTTAGAAATTTTTAGGAATTTCAGTGGCTTTTTACTGAGTTTCTGAGAACTACCCACTTTGGTACTTCAGGCTGAGACCTTCAGCATTTGATTCACTGACTTCACAGTCCTTTACTGAGCTGATGTCTTCTTCCTCAGTTTCTGCATAGTTGTGGAAATGCCTAGTTTAAATTTGTACAACTGGGATATAGTGTGTTCTTCCTCCCCCTCTCAATTTATCTATCTGTCCATCATCTTTCTGTTTGTCTGTCTGTCTCTCCATCTGTATTAGTTTGCTAGGGCTGCTCTAACAAAGAACCACAGACTTTGTGGGTAGGTTTGTATTCTTCTGAGACCTTTCTTCTTGGCTGATAAATGTCTTCTGTCTTTACCTTGTCTTCCTTCTATAGCTGTCTGTGCTCAAATTTACTCTTCTTAAAAGAACAGCAGTCTACTGATTTTGAGCTCACCCCAATAAACTCATTATAATTTAACTGCCTATTTAAAGACCCTATGTCCAGATACAGTCACATTCTGATGTATTTTATAACTTTAATATGTAAATTTGGGGGAAACACAGTTTAGCCCATAACTGTCCATCTATCTACCAACTAATTGCTGAACTATTTGAAAGCAATTTGCAGACCACATGATGTGTTATATGTAGATGATACATAGCATGTTCTTAAGAATAAGAACTTTCTTCTGCCTTACATAGGACTAGATCATAGTGATTGGAAGGGGATTTGAAGTCAGAGTCATACTCCTGTTGGCTTAGAAGAAAACAAACACCCAGGTTGTGACCTGACTATGCAGTCATATGTCACAGAACTTGACCTCTAAAATTCAAGAATAATTCCTGGCAACAGGTGGCAAGAAAATGGAGACTTCAGTAACAGAAGTACAAGGAAATGAGTGTGCCAAAATGAGGGAGCTTGGAAGAAAATCCTGATCCCTAGATATGAGGAGAAGCTCCAGGCAACACTTTGATACTTTGATTTCAGCTTAGTGATATCTGGAGCAGAGGACCTTGCTAGCTCAGACTCCTGACCATTGAAGGTGTGGTAAAATAATTTGTGTTTAAGCCACTGAGTTTGTGGTAATCTGTTTCATAGTACTAAAAACTAAGACACTCAGTTTTTAGACTAGGCCATTTGACAATGTCTGGATATATTTTAGACCATTAAAGTTTGAAGGAGGGTCTTTTTGCTTCTAGTACATAGAGGCCAGAATGCTGCTAAACATCGTACGATGCACAAGGCAGAGCCTCGAAGCACAGGATTATGAAGCTCTAGAAGTTAGTAATGCCGAGGTTGAGAACCCCTGGATTAGGCTATTTTATTAGAATCATCTGCAGTTGGAAGAGGAAAACTGCTTTTGTTAGAATCTTGAAAATATAACAACTTTCTAGGAATAAATTAGGGACTTTCGCTAACTATATAAATTTTGTTTGGAATAGCACGATATTAAATACTGCCCAATGGAGAGCATTATTTTCAAGGTTTCCAAAATGAATCTGACACTTCTTACATATAAGGATTAAGTTCTAAGTTATATTTTGATATTGATAAGAAATTACCACCTATATGAGAAAATAAAGATCATACATATTAGAACATTTTTCTCAGAATGTGTAAAATGCTTGAGGTTTTTGTTTTGTTTTGATTTTTTTCTCTGAATATACATTTTGCGGGGTCTCATTGGAAGCATTTAATGGTAGAAAAAAATTCAGTATTTGGCTTCTGCACTCCCTTCACATTTCATTTTCTTTCTCATCAGGAAAGCTTCCCAGGTCCTTGACCAAATATCTCTTTGAAAAATCTGACGCATACCACAGAATTCCAAAGTTTGTGGGTGGTGGCATGAACACACAAAGAGGAGATTGTCATACCTTTTATAATTTCAAAGCAAAAGACTCTTTAGGACCTTGAAGACTTACATATAAGACAGAAAGATTTGTAATAGTAAATATATAAATAAAAGTGAGAGTTGGTGACATGCTTTAACTACTTATAACCCTTGGACATGATAAACATTAAATGAGTACAAGTTTGCAGTCTGTTTTTTTCAGTGCTGTTCTTGATTTCTTGCTACTCAGCAGGACTCTTCAGGATTATCACATGTTTTTTAACAATTTTAAATAATAAACATTCTAAAGGCACAAGTTGCCTGTAAGTTAGTACCAGCTGTCAGTCAGTGAGAACTCCACATTTGGTATGAATTCCAACATTCTCTTTCTGACATGAACCATCAGAACATTTAACAGAGAACAGATAAATGAGCATCAAGAAGGCATTGTGACAAGATTGCAAAAATGTGTTGAATATCAGGTTCTATTTACAGGGGATAAAAACAATATAGAAAACCTGATCCATGTTGTTCGTAAGGCTCTGTCTTGAGTGAGTTCTCCCTATCAAATGAGTATTATGAAATAAGATCTCCGTATCTTCTTAGTCATATTTTCAAATCTCTGTAAAGACAAATGTCTCATGTTTTGTGGCTATTCTTTCCTATTTATAATTAAAGTAGCCTTGAGGGAGAATAGAAAGACAAATAGCAAAAAACTAAGTAAATATAAACTTTTATCCAGAAGTGATTTGTCTGGTAAGCTTACCTATCTCAGAACATAAAGTATCAAAAGATCTATCAGAGCAACCAAAACAAATGTTAGCATATGCATACTTGAATAATATGGGCAAGCATGTATAGCGTTTATTGTAAATCAGATCCAGTATCTGAGAACTATCTTTAGGTAGTAACTCATTTAATTCGCATAACAACCTTATGAGATAAGCATTATATTTATCTCCATTTAATAAACGAGAAAACTGAAACAGAAATAGTTTCAGTACCTTTTCTGAGTAAATTCAACCAGTAAAGGGCTTAGGAAATATTAAAAATAAAGTCCTTACTGTTAGCTGGTTAGGTTCGAGTGGTTAATCTCCAAGTCTCTATTTAGGCTTTATTCGAACATTTATTCAGTGTTTAGTGTTTATAGTGCCCTGAGCTGGCTGCTGGGAGATAAAGATAAATAAGGTATGTAAATCAGTATCTCATTTTAATGTGTGTTGTGATAGGAACACAAAGAAGCTATTATTACGTGACAAATAACAAAAGGAAAAACAAGAAGGCAGTTATATTAACAATAAACAGTTTTATGTATTTCAATTTCACATTGTTTTATGGCCATTTGAACATATTGACACTGTCAGTTATATTCAGCATGATGGCCTCAAGTTATGAAAGAACATTTAATCTGTGTTCACAGAATTTTGGTTAAAAAAGAAGGCAGTACATTTATAAACTTTTATTCTGGATAGTATATTTATGTTTTGGACTCAATTCTTAAATTTTTCATTATATTGGGAGGTTTTTTGTTTGTTTTGTTTTTGTTTTTGTTTTTATGGTTGTTTCCAGGGCTTACCACATACATTTTAGTTTATCAGAATCTACTTGAGGGGAGCCTGGGTGGCTCTATTGGTTAAGCATCTGCCTTTGGTTCAGATCATGATCCCAGGGCCCTAGGATCCAGCCCCTCCTCTGGCTCCCTGCTTGTCCCTCGCCCTCTGCCCCTCCCCCTCCCTCCAACCCACCTCCTCCCACTCATGCTCATGCTCTCTCTCCCACACTCTCAAATAAATAAATAAATAATTAAAATCTTCAAAAAAAAAAAGGAATCTACTTGAGACTTATACTAAATTCCAGTGAGATGGTGAGATACACCCTTACATAGCTCTATTCTTTTTGTTCTCTTTCCTGTTATTATACATATTGCATTTATATATGCTACAAAATTAACACTACATTGCTACTACTTTGTATAATTTCATGTTGATTATAGAAGCTGGGAAAAGAAAGGAAGCAAGTATGTATTTATAGATTTTATGTGTACAATTTTATTTACATTTATGATTAATTTATTCCTGTGAGTTTGTTTTTTTAAATTATTTTTAAAATTTTTATTATTTTTATTCTTATTGAGTTTTTATTATTTTTTATTTTTATTTATTTGACAGAGAGAGAGAGACAGCGAGAGAGGGAACACAAGCAGGGAGAGTGGGAGAGGGAGAAGCAGACTTCCTGCTGAGCAGGGAGCCCCATGTGGGGCTTGATCCCAGGACCCCGGGGTCATGAACTGAGCCAAAGGCAGATGCTTAACAACTGAGCCACCCAGGCGCCCCTTTATTAAGTTTTTAATTTTAATTCTGGTATAGTTAACATAAAGTGTTGTATTAGTTTCATGTATACAATATGGTGATACAATTCTATATATAACTCAGTGGTCATCAGGATAAATGTGCTCTTAAATCCCCATCACCTATTTGACTCATTCCCCCACCCACATCTCCTTTGGTAACTGTCGGTTTTTTCTCTATATTTTAGAGTCTGTTTCTTGGTTTCTTTCTCTCTCTCCTCTCTCTCTTTTTCCTTTCCTCCTTTCTTTTGTTTCTTAAATTTCACATATGACTGAAATCATATATTTGTCTTTCTCTGACTGATTTACTTTGCTTAGCATTATACTGTCTAGCTCTATCCATGTTGTTGCAAATGGCAAGATTTCATTCTTCTTTATGGCTGAATAATATTCCATTGTATATATATACCACTTCATCCGTATCCATTCTTCTACTGTTGAACATTGGGCTGTTTCCATAATTTGGCTATGTAAATAATGCTGCAATAAACATAGGGTGTATGTATCCTTTTGAATTAGTGTTTTTCTATTTTGATGGTAAATACTCAATATTATGATTACTGAATCCAAGGGTAGTTCTATATTTTTAACTTTTTTTTAAAGATTATTTATTTGAGAGATAGAGAGAGAAAGAGAGAGAGAGCATGAGCAGGTGGGGCAGAGGGAGGAGGAGAGAGACTCTTAAGCAGACTTCATGCTAAGCAGGGAGCCTGATGCGGGACTTGATCCTAGGATCCTGAGATCATGACCTGAGGTGAAACCAAGAGTTGGATACTTTTCCAACTGCACCACATAGGTGCCCCTATTTTTAACTTTACGAGGGACCTCTAAACTGTTCTCCACAGTGAATGCACGAGTTTACATTCTCACCAATAGTGCACAAAGGTACCTTCTTCTCCACATCCTCACCAATATCTGTTGTTTCTTCTGCTATGGATTTTAGCCATTCTGACAGGTGTGTGGTGATATCTCATTGGAATTTTCATTGGCATTTCCCTGATGATAAGTGATGTTGAGAATTTTTTCATGTGTGTGTTGGTCATCTGGATGTCTTTTGGAGAAATGTCTGTTCATGTCCTCTGCCTCTTTTTTAACTGGGCTATTTGATTTTTAGGTGTTGAGTTGTATTGATTCGCCATAAATTTTGGATATTAACCCTTTATTGGATATGTCATTAGTAAATACCTTCTCTCATTCAGTAGACTACCTTTTAGTTTTAGTGATTCCTTTGCTGTGCAGAAGCTTTTTATTTTGATATAGTCCCAATAGTTTATTTTTGCTTTTATTTCCCTCACCTCAGGAGACATACCTAGAAAAATATTGCTGTAGCTGATGTCAAAGAAATTACTGCCTGTGCCCTCTTCTGGATTTTTATGGTTTCAGGTCTCACATTTAGGTCTTCAATCCATTTTGAGTTTATTTTTGCATATGGTGAAAAAAAGTCCCATTTCATTCTTTTTTTTTTAATTAACATATAATGTATTATTTGTTTCAAGGGTACAGGTCTGTGATTCATCAGTCTTACACAATACACAGCACTCACCACAACACATACCCTCCCCAATGTCCATCACCCAGCCACCTAATCCCTACCACCCCCTCCACTCCAGCAACCTATTTTGTTTCCTGAGATTAAGACTCTCTTATGGTTTGTCTCCATTTGTCTCCTCTCTGGTTTCTTCTTATTTCATTTTTTTCCTCTCTTCCCCTATGATCCTTTGCCTTGCTTCTCAAATTACACATATCAGTGAGATCATATGATAATTGTCTTTCTCTGACTGACTTATTTCACTTAGCATAATACCCTCTAGTTCTAGCCACGTTGTTGCAAATGGCAAGATTTCATTTTTGATGACCACATAATATTCCACTGTGTATATGTGTGTGTGTGTGTGTGTGTGTGTGTATTCTCTCACAACCTCCCCAACATCTGTCGTTTCCTGACTTGTTCATTTTGGCCATTCTGACTGGTGTGAGGTGGTATCTCATTGACGTTTGGATTTGTATTTCTCTGATGCTGAGTGATGTTGAGCAGTTTTTCATGTGTCTGTTGGCCATTTGGATGTCTTCTTTGCAGAAATGTCTGTTCTTCTGCCCATTTTTTGATTGGATTATGTGTCCTTTGGGTGTTGAGTTTGATAAGTTCTTTATAGATTTTGGATACTAGCCCTTTTCTGATATGTCATTTGCAAATTTCTTCTCCCATTCTGTCAGTTGTCTTTTGGTTTTGTCGACTGTTTTCTTTGCTCTGCAAAAGCTTTTTATCTTGATGAAGTCCCAATACTTCATTTTTGCCCTTGCTTCCCTTGCCTTTGGTGATGTTTCCAGGAAGACATTGCTGCAGACACAGTCAAAGAGGTTGCTGCCTGTGTTCTCAAGGATTTTGATGGCTTCCTTTCTCACATTTCGGTCTTTCATCCATTTTGAGTCTATTTTTGTGTATGGTGTAAGGAAATGGTCCAGTTTCATTCTTCTGCATGTGGCTGTCCGATTTTAACAGCACCATTTGTTGAAGAGACTGTCTTTTTTCCATTGGATATTCTTTCCTGCTTTGTTGAAGTTTAGTTGACCATAGAGTTGAGAGTCCATTTCTGAGTTCTCCATTCTCTTCCATTGATCTATGTATCTGTTTTTGTGCCAGTACCATATACTGTCTTGATGATTATAGCTTTGTAATAGAGCTTGAAGTCCGGAATGTGATGCCACCAGGTTTGGTTTTCTTTTTCAACATTTCTCTGGCTATTTGGGGTCTTTTCTGGTTCCATACAAATTTTAGGATTATTTGTTCCATTTTTGTGAGAAAGTTTTTTTTATTTTATTTAAAGATTTTATTTATTTGACAGATAGAGACACAGTAAAAGAAGAAACACAAGCAGAGGGAGTGGGAGAGGGAGAAGCAGGCTCCCGCTGAGCAGGGAGCCTGATGCAGGGCTCAATCCCAGGACCCTGGGATCATGACCCGAGCCAAAGGAAGATGCTTAATGACTGAGCCACCCAGGTGCCCCTATGTGAAAAAGTTGATGGTATTTTGATAGGGATTGCATTGAATGTATAGACTGCTCTAGCTAGCATAGGCATTTTTAACAATATTTATTCTTCCAGTCCATGAGCATGGAATGTTTGTCCATATTTTTGTGTCTTCCTCAATTTCTTTCATGAGTATTCTATAGTTTTCTGAGTAGAGATCCTTTGCCTCTTTGGTTAGATTTATTTCTAGGTATCTTATGGTTTTGGGTGCAATTGTAAATGGGATTGACTCCTTAATTTCTCTTTCTTCTGTCTCATTGTTGGTGTATAGAAATGCCACTGATTTTTGTGCCTTGGTTTTGTATCCTGCCACTTTACTGAATTCTTGTATGAGTTCTAGCAGTTTTGGGGTGGAGTCTTTTGGATTTTCCACCTACAGTATCATATCATCTGCAAAGAGTGAGAGTTTGACTTCTTTGCTGATTTGGATGCCTTTGATTTCTTTTTGTTGTCTGATTGCTGAGGCTAGGACTTCTAGTACTATGTTGAATAGCAGTGGTGATAGTGGACATCCCTACTGTGTTCCTGACCTTAGGGGAAAAGCTCTCAATTTTTCCCCATTGAGAATTATATTTGTTGTGGATTTTTCATAATTGGCTTTTATGATATTGAGGTTATGTACCCTCTATCCCTATACTGTGAGAAGTTTTAATCAAGAAAGGATGCTGTACTTTGTCAAATGCTTTTTCTGCATCTATTGAGAGGATCATATGGTTCTTGTCCTTTCTTTTATTAATGTGTATCACATTGATTGATTTGAACGTTGAACCAACCTTGCAGCCCAGAACAAAATCCCATTTGGTCATGCTGAATAATCCTTTTAATGTACTGGATCCTAATGCCTAGGATTTTGGTGAGAATTTTTGCATCCATGTTCATCAGGGATATTGATCTGTAATTCTCCTTTTTGGTGGGGTCTTTGGCTTTGGGATCAAGGTGTAATGCTGGCCTCATAAAATGAGTTTGGAAGTTTTCCTTCCATTTCTATTTTTTGGAACAGTTTCAGAAGAATAGGTATTAATTCTTCTTTAAATGTTTGATAGAATTCCCCTGGGAAGCCATCTGGTCCTGGGCTCTTGTTTGTTGGGAGATTTTTGATTACTGCTTCAATTTCCTTGCTGGTTATGGGTCTGTTCAGGTTTTCTGTTTCTTCCTGGTTCAGTTTTGGTAGTTTATATGTCTTTAGGAGTGCATCCATTTCTTCCAAATTGTCTAATTTGTTAGCATATAGTTGCTCATAATATGTTCTTATAATTGTTTGTATTTCTTTGGTGTTGGTTGTGATCTCTCCTCTTTCAGTCATGATTTTATTTATTTGGGTCCTTTCTCTTTTCTTTTTGATGAGTCTGGCCAGTGATTTATCAGTCTTATTAATTCTTTCAAAGAACCAGCTCCTAGTTTCGTTGATCTGCTCTACTATTCTTTTGGTTTCTAACTCATTGATTTCTGCTCTGATCTTTATTATTCTCTTCTCCTGCTGGGTTGAGGCTTTATTTGCTGTTCTTTCTCCAGCTTCTTTAGGTGTAGGGTTAGGTTGTATATTAGAGACCTTTCTTGTTTCTTGAGAAAGGCTTGTATCACTACATACTTCCCTCTTAGGACGCCTTTGCTGCATCCCAAAGATTTTGAACAGTTGTATTTTCATTTTCATTTGTTTCCATGAATTTTTAAAATTCTTCTTTAATTTCCTGGTTGATCCATTCATTCTTTAGTAGGATGCTCTTTAGTCTCCATGCATTTCAGTTCTTTCCAACTTTCCTCTTGTGATTGAGTTCGAGTTTCAAAGCATTGTGGTCCAAAAATATGCAGGGAATGATTCCAGTCTTTTGGTATCGGTTGAGACCTGATTTGTGACCCAGATATTATCTATTCTGGAGAATGTTCCATGTACACTAGGGAAGAATGTATATTCTGTTGCTTTGGGATAGAATTTTCTGAATATATCTGTGAAATCCATCTGGGCCAGTGTGTCATTTCCTTGTTGATCTTTTGCTTAGATGATCTGCCATTTCAGTGATGGGGGTGTTAAAGTCCCCTGGTATTATTTATTATTGTTGATGTGTTTCTTTGCTTTTGTTATTAATTGGCTTATATAATTGGCTGCTCCCATCTTAGGGGCATAAATATTTACAATTTTTAGGTCTTCTTATTGGGTAGACCCTTTACATATGATACAGTGTCCTTCCTCATCTCTTATTACAGTCTTTGGTTTAAAACCTAATTTGTGTGATATAAGGATAGACACTCCATGTTTCTTTTGATGTCCATTAGCATGATAAATGGTTTTCCATCCCCTCACTTTAAATCTTGAGGTGTTTTGGGTCTAAAATGAGTCTGTTACAGATAGCATATCGATAGGTCTTGTTTTTTTTATCCAATCTGATATCCTGTGTCTTTTGATTGGTGCATTTAGCCTATTTACATTCAGAGTAACTATTGAAAGATACGAATTTAGTGCCACTGTATTGCCTCTAAGGTGACTGTTACTGTATATTGTCTCTGTTCCTTTCTGGTCTATGTTACTTTTGGGCTCTCTCTTTGCTTAGAGGATGGACCCCTTTCAATATTTCTTGTAGGGCTGTTTGGTGATTGCAAATTCCTTTAGTTTTTGTTTGTCCTGGAAGCTTTTTATCTCTCCTTCTATTTTCAATGACAGCCTAGCTGGATAAAGTATCTTGGCTGCATATTTTTCTCCTTAGTGCCCTCCGTTTCATTCGTTTGCATGTAGCCAACACCATTTGTTGAAGAGACTTTCTTTTTCCCATTGCATATTCTTTCCTTTTTTGAAGATTAAATGACCATATAAATATAGGTTTATTTCTGTTTTTTTTATTCTGTTCCATTGATCTTTGTGCCTGTTTTTGTGCCAGTACCATGTTGTTTTGATTTCTACAGCTTTGTAATATAACTTGAAGTCTGGAATTGTGATACCTCCAGTTTTGTCTTTCTTTTTCAACATTGCTTTGGCTATGCAGGGTCTTTTGTGGTTCCATAGAAATTTTAGGATTGTTAATTCTAGTTCTGTGAAAAATCCTTTGGTATTTTGATAGAGATTCATTAAATGTGTAGATTGCTTTGGGTAGTGTAGACATTTTAACAATATTTGTTCTTCCAATCCATGTATATGGAATATTTCCATTTTTTGGTATCATCTTCAATTTCTTTCATTAGTATTATATAGTTTTCAGAGTACATGTCTTTAACCTCTTTGGTTAAGTTTATTCCTAGGTATTTTAATACTTTTGGTGTAATTGTAAATAGGATTGTTTTCTTAATTTCTCATTCTCTGCTTCATTATTAAAGTATAGAAAGGCAACAGATTTTTGTATATTGATTTTGTATCCTGTTACTTTACTGAATGATTTTTTTTTAAGTATTGTTGGGTTCAGTTTGCTAGTATTTTGTTGAGGATTTTTGCATCTATATTTATCAGAGATATTGGCTTGTAGTTCTTTCTTAGTGGTGGTCCTGGATTTTTGTTTTTTGGGAGTTTGATTACCTATTCAATTTCATTGCTGGTGATTGGTCTATTCAAATTTTATATATCTTCCTGCTTCAGTTTTGGTATGTTTCTAGGAATTTATCCATTTCTTCTAGGTTGTCCATTTTGTTGGCATATAGGTTTTCATAATATCTCATATTTTTTTTTGTATTCCTGTGGTATTATTTGTAATTTCTCCTCTTTAATTTGTGATTTTGTTTGAGTCCCCAGTCTGTCTCCCTCCCTCTCTCCCTCCCTCTTTCTTTACTTTACTTTTCTTTTTTTTCTTCCCTTCTCTTCCTTTCCCTTTCCTTTTTCTTTTCCTTTTTCCTTTCCTTTCCTCTCCTCTCCTTCCCTCTCCTTGTCTGGCTAGAGGTTGATCAGTTTTGTCAGTCTTTCCAAAAACCAGATCCTGGTTTCATTGATCTGTTCTCTTGGTTTGTTGTTTGTTTGTTTTAATTTCTGTATCATTTATTTCTGCTCTAATCTTTATTATTTCCTTCTAGCAGCTGGTTTTGGGTTTTGGTTGTTGTTCTTTTTCTAGCTACTTTAGGTGTAAGTTTAAGTTGTTTATTTGAGAGTTTTATTGCATTTTGAGGTAGGCCTGTATTTGCTAAAATAAAAAAAAACCCCACAAAACTGCTTTTGCTTCATCCCAAAGATATTGGATTCTTGTTTTTATTTGCATTTGTTTCCATGTACTTTTTAAAATCTATTCTTTGATTTCTTAGTTGGCCCATTCATCGTTTAGTAGCATGTAATTTCACCTCCATGTATTTGTGCTTTTTCCAGATTTTTTTGTGGTTGATTTCTAGTTTAATAACATTGTGGTCACAAAACATGCATTGTATGACTTTGAACTTTTTGAATTTGTTGAGACTTGTTTTGTGGCCTAATATGTAGTCTAGAGAATGTTCCTTGTGAACCTGAAAGAATGTGTATTCTGGCGTTTTAGGATGGAATATTCTGAATATATCTTTAAATCCACCTGGTCTGATGTGTCATTCAAAGCCGCTGTTTGCATGTTGATTTTCTGTTTGGATGATCTGTGCATTGATGTAAGTGGGGTGTTAAAGTCCCCTGCTGTTACTGTATTACTATTGATTAGTTCCTTTATGTTTGTTATTAGCTGTTTTATTTATTTGGATGCTCCCATGTTGGCTGCATAAATAATCACAATTATTATATCTTCCCTTTATTATTTGTGTCCTTCTTTGTCTCTTGTTATAGTCCTTGTTTTACAATATATTTTGTCTGATAAAAGTATTGCTACCCTGGCTTTCTTTTGATGTCTATTTGCATGATATATATTTTAACCTGCAGTTGTCTTTAAGTCTGAAATGAGTCTCTTGGAGGCAGCATATAGGTGGGTCTTGTTTTTTTATTCACTGTTACCCTATATCTTTTGGTTGGAGTTTTTACTCCATTTATATTTAAGGTACTTATTGATAGATATGTATTTATTGCCATTTTGTTACTTTCTCGTTGTTTTTGTATTTTTTCTCTGGTTCTCTCTTCTCTTGGTCTCTTTAATGGTTTGTTGGCTTTCTTTAGTGATATAATTGGATTAATTTCTCCTTATTCTTTGCATATATTACTGGTTTTTGATTTGTGGTTACCATTAGGTTTGTATATAACATCTTCTTCATATAAAGTCTAATTAAGTTGATGGATATTTAAGTTTGAACCCATTCTTACTCCTCTCCCCCCATGTTTTATGTACATGGTGTCTTAGTTTACATCCTTTTATTTTGTGAATCCCTTGATTGATTTTAATAGTTATACTTATTTTTACTGCTTTTGTATTTCCTACTTTTTGTACTTTCACTTATGGTCTTTCTTTTCCACTTAAAGTGTCCCCTTTAATATTTCTTGTAGGGCTGGTTTAGTGGTCATGAACTCCTCTAGTTTTTGTTTGTCTGAGAAGCTCTTTATCACTCCTTGTATTCTGAATGATAGCCTTGTTGGATAGAGTATTCTTGGCTGCAGAGTTTCTCCTTTCAGCACTTTGAATATATCATGCCACTCCTCTTTGGTTTGCAAAGTATCTCCTGAAAAATGCACTGATAGCCTTATGGGTTTCCCTTGTATGTACCTGTCTTCTCTTACTGCTTTAAAAACTTTTTCTTTATCACTACTTTTTGCCATTTTAATTACTATGTGTCTTGGTGTGGACCTCCTTGGATTGATTTTTGGGGGGGATCTCTGTGTCTTCTGAATCTGAACATCTGTTACCTTCCCCATATTAAGGAAGTTTTCAGCTATTATTTCTTTGAAGTCATTTTCTTCCCCATTTTCTCTCTCTTCTGCTGGGATCTCTATAATGTAAATGCTGTTACATTTGCTGGAGTCACTTAAGTTCTCTAATTCTGTTCTTATTTCACATAATTTTTTTTTTCTCATTGTTCAGCTTGATTGCTCTCTAGTATTGTCTTACATGTCATTAATTCATTCTTCTGCTTCCTCTAGCCTATTTATTCCACCAAGTATATTTTTAACTTCATTTATTGTGTTGTTCATTTCTTGTTTCATTTTTTAAACTTTGTTAAGGGTCTCACTGATGTCCTCCATTCTTTTTTCAAGTCCATTGAGTATCTTTATGATAATTACCTTATATTCTCTATCAGACATATTAATGATATCCATTTCTTTTAGGTCTCTTGTTGTAGTTTTGTCCTGTTCTTTCATTTGGCACATATTCCTCTGTCTCCTCATTTTGTCTAACTTTCTATATCTGTTTCCATGTATTAGGAAAGTCAGCTATGCCTTTGTTCTTGAAGGTAATGGTCTTATGAAGAAGAGGTCCTGTGGTGCCCTGCAGTGCAGTGTCCCCTGTTCCCCAGGACCTGATGCTTGAGGGAGTGTCACCTATGTGTGTCATGTGTGCCCTGCTGTTGTGTCCTGGCCTCTTTTTCCTTTAGTCTTGTCATTTACAGAGGCTCCTTTTGCCTGTCATGGAAGTGCTTGATCCCCACCTCGGTAGGGTGCATTTTAACAAGGTGTGTGCTCGTCTGGCTCGTCTGCTTGTGAAATGAGACCTGCTCTTGCTGCCACCAGAACCAAGGCCCCAGGTCTGGAAAGGCAGTGTTGACAGGGTTTGTGCTGGTCTTTTGGAGGAGGGGGACCTCAGCACTGGGCCTGAGGCCAGTGTGATGGGCAAGGGCAGATCTACTGAAGTGTGCAGGGTTGGGCTTTGTGTAACAAGTTAGGTAGCTAGTGTGGACACCACGCTTGTTCCTGCAGGTTGCTGTGTGTTTATGCTGGGGGAGAGGGGAGAGAAATGGCTCCTGCCAACTCCTTTGTTCTTAGAAGAGGAGGCTTTGAAAGCAAGAGGGGCTGAATTTCAGGAGTTCTTACAACCAGGGGGACTTAAAGCCTAGAATTTCAAAAACCAGTGGCTTGGCTCTGGGAGAGCCATGAGGCATTAGGACACTGAGTCCCTGCCCTTAAACAACAACAACAACAACAACAACAACAAATAGCAGGACAAACCAGCAAGCAGGCATACCATATGGAGTTAGCAGTTTGAAAAACACCAGGGTCATACAGGAGGGAGAGTTATATTTCCTCACTTCAGAACGTGGTTCAGAGAGCATGGGTGGCATCGAGACCCCTCTATGAACAGGAGGCTGGGAAGATGGCCAGTAGGACTCTAAGTTCACCTTGTCCCAGGAATACAACTAAATAACCTTCACATCAGCATAAATAACTCAGAAAATAGACCTGAAGACTGGCAGAACAAATTTTACAGCTAAAGGTAGAGAAGAGGACACGTGGAAGAAGGTAGGAAGGGAGGAGATGTACTTTGTGAGAGCAGGGGACATTGCTGTCCATGGTAGGGAGTGAGCTGGGGTCACAGTGAAAGGTGAAAAACAGACTGGAGCCTGGCAGGGGAAGGTGAATCCCCATAACATTTGAAGTCTACCTGTTAAATTTGACATCTGTTTTGTCTAGTGTCTTTGATTGTCTCTTTCCTTGATCTCTCTGTTAGTACATGTTTCATTTGGTATTATACCTCACATGTTAGGCTACTAATTAATGGTTGATTGCCCTAGAGTTTTGGCAATGTCCTGGTACACTAATTGCTCAGCAGTCAGATCCAGTTAAATTCAGGAATTAAATTAAGGCCAGTCTTTGAAATTTACTCTGACCCTAGCAGAGCTATTTTTAGCTATCTCTTTTACTCGTTCTCTCTGGTGAAATAGATGGTTTGTGGTTTAACTCATTGTTCTTAATTAAGTTATTATTTTTAATAGTGTCCTTATAAGTGAACTTCCCCACACTCCAGTTCTAATAAAGCCAGACCTTGGGGAGTGCTTTGGAGCTCTCGATTTCTGTGGATTTCCTATCCTTCTGGGAAAACTCCCTGGGCTACTAGTCTCTGTACTGAATGTGACTGTAGCCTGTGGTCTCCCCATCTTGCCTCTTCCAACACGGAAGGTATGCTTATTAAGGAAGCTATATTGTTGGCTGGCCATGCCTGATATCGAACCTCTATCCCATGTGTAAAGACTTGGTAGAGGAAGGAAACTCCTGACCTGTTGGATGTCCTCACCAGGCAGGCACTTAACCTTTTCAGTTTAGTGTTGGAGGTGATATGAAGAGTTGGTGGCCTGCCCCTCACGGGTATGGTAACTCCTGATTGGGAGATGGGGATAAGAAATGTTCTCTCCTCTTGACCACACCCACCTGACACGTTGTGTCCATCAAGATGACCCGGATGATGAGGGGGAGGGAGTTAGTTGCAGCTCTAATGCACAAACTCCCACTGTTCTTATAGAATTTTTGGAGATTTTTTTTTTTTAAAGATTTTATTTATTCATTTATTTGCCAGAGAGAGACCAGCGAGAGAGGGAACACAAGCAGGGGGAGCGGGAGAGGGAGAAACAGGCTTCCCGCCGAGCAGGGAGCCCGATGTGGGGCTCGATCCCAGGATCCTGGGATCATGACCTGAGCAGAAGGCAGCCGCTTAACAACTGAGCCACCCGGGCGCCCCGGAGATTCTCTTAAATAATTTTTTTTCTTTAATATATGCCCTTAGTATGCCCTTGGGACAATTTTTAGAGACAATTTATTTATATAAGTGGTTTTCACCAACTTTGCTTTTTTTTTTTTTTAGGGAAAATTTCTGTAGAGTGCCTCATGGTACCATCATAGATACAGAATAAATTCTTATTTTTTTTTAAAGATTTTATTTATTTGAGAGAGAGGGAGAGAGAGATACTGAGAGCATGCATTGGCGGGGAGGGGTAGAAGGAGAGGGAGAAGCAGAATCCCCGCTGAGCATGGAGCCAGGTGCAGAGCTCCATCCCAGGACCCTGAGATTATAACCTGAGCTGAAGGCAGATGGTTAACCAACTGAGCCACCCAGGCACCATAAATTCTTATTTTTTTTTTAAGAATACTTAAAGTTATCTGAATGTTTCATTAATGTAAAGAACAATATTCTTCCTCAGTAATGTGAGATAAATGAGGTATAACTATAAATGATTAAAATCAATTTAAGAATATACTAATTCTATTTCTCTTGGTCAAAATACAACTTAAAATAAAATGAAAGACATTCTAATTCTCGAAGTTAGGTTGCTATTGCCAGCAACTGGGTCACATACTTATAAATACCATAGGAGCTCCACAACACATCCTTGAAAATTCATTACGTGTTTATTACTATAATTTTAACCTTACATTGCCTTTCATCCCCCCCAAGCCCACAGAGTTAGTTTCTTTCAGAACATTTTGGGGTACTTCTTAATCATCACCAACACCATCATTATAAAAGTGTCTATTATTCCTTTTATTCCAAGAATTTCACACTCAATTTATTTTTCTCCTGGGATGGGCATCAAGAAGATTGGTCCAATTCATTTGATAAATGGATTAATAAATATTGGTTTGGAATTAATTTATTCTATGAACATTAATAGATACTTCCTTTGTGTCAATTACCATTCTAAGCATAGGCATTGAGGAAACTCAATGAGAGATAAGGTATGATTCTAGCTTTCAGTGAGCTTACTATAATTTAATGATCAAAGAGAGTTTAGATCATATACAAATGTAATATTTTTATTATGAGAACTAAAGTATTTTTAATTTAATGGGGTTCAGTTGGTGCACAAAGAAATCGGTGTCCAATTTTATTTGAACTGGAAGCTGCTATACAGCTTCCTATTGTTGGTTTATTGTGACATAAGGATTTGGTATTCTAGGCATAGTTGCAAAATATAGGTAGTTTGAGATGAGCACGTAGTTCCATTTGATTGCTTTCTCAGGTGATTGGCATCAGAATGTGAAGACAGTAACTCTAGAGAGTTAGGCAGGGACCACATTATGGTATTCCTCATACTGCATTAAGGACTTTTCACTTTAGTAGAAAAGAGGAAGCAACTGAATGAATAGTTGGGAGATAATCGGGATCACATTTTCATTGTTGTTACTGATTTTAGAAAGATTTCTCTGCCAAATTTTGGAAGATAAAACACCTAAACTACTGAAGAGACTATAGTGATAGTCCAGATAATAGGCAGCACCAGTGCAGATGGAGCAGGAAGGGTAAATACATGTTATTAATAAGGTGGAAGAAACAGGACTGCATTACCAATTTATATACAGACTAAGAAGAGTAAAAAAGATTTGAAGACAAATTCTAGGTTCCATGATTTTGTGACCACACTGATGGTGATGTAATTAAAGAATATTGATTTTTGGAGGAAATATTAATGCTTTCAGTTGTAGATACTGTGGTTTTGGGTGACCCATGGGACGCCAGTTACTCATGCTTGGTAGGTAGTTGAATGTATAGACTTGAAGTGCAGAGGAAGGATCTGTGCTAGAGATACATATTTGGAAGTCATTCACCTATAGGAATTCATGAAGTCATAAAAAAATGAAGAAAATCTCATTTTAAAAATGAAGGACAGAACTCTGTGGGAAAGCTATATTTAAGGGGAAGGCAACAGAGAACTCACTTAGGAAAATAGTCTTACTTTCCTATATTAATGATTATCTAATTTTTTTCATTAATTTACTTATTAAATGATAATTTAAGGTCAACAGATCAATTTCCTGGTTTGTTCTAAATTGGAGAACCATAGTGATACATGCCAATGCAGGCTAATATCTCCAGAAATGACTTACATAGAAACTGTCCAATCTCATTAGAGAAACAAACACGTATATATCTGTGATTAAAGAGCTGCTCTACAAGCTTTACTTAAGTGAATTAACAGATATATCTAATGCATTCACCAAGACTCCAATTCAGAATGCCTTAGTTAATTCTCCTAGACAATTGAAAGCATATGTTGACCTTCATTTATGGTCATTTATTAATTCATTGAAGATTTATATTCTCCTTACATTTTTACCAATGTTTTTATATGTGGAGATTATTCAAGAGATTAGATAAGTCATTATATAAGGCTATATAAGTAGACAAATAAGCCTTTTAATTCTTTCCAAATAATCATTTTTAGGTATAATCATCTGATAAACAAAATAATTAAAACATTTGCCTATCTGCTAGGCTCTTACAGTGTGTGAAGTTCTATGCCTGATAATTTATAATTCTTTACAATTTACTATGCTTTAAAATTCTATGAGAAAGAATTTTTAAAACTCATCTAGACTTTGGAATATATGGAATGCAAGTGCTTCGCCTGTATTCCATACTTAATAAGAGAATAGAGGGAATTTGAACCAGTTGTGTTTGATTCCCAGCCCTGTCTGTTCTTTAGTAGTATTATGTCATATTGCCAGCAAGTCTGGTTCTCTGTAAGCCCAGAAGGCACAAAGAAAATACATGGACAACTCTTCTCAAAAAAATTTCTATTGCTCATAAAGTTCATTACATATAGTTTTCCATTAACTATATGATTTTTCAATAATTCCCACATAGCCAACTATTTCTTCATTGTTTGGAGAGCTAGTAAATTAAAAGTTGATTTATGCTCTGAGACTACATAGATAAATATGGATATCCCTGTAGATATTCATATAGATACACACATATATAAACATAGGCATAGATATAAACATACAGGTATTTCGGTATCTTTGTTATAATCTTTGAGTAAGTACAGAAAATTAAATGTACACAAGTTTACTCCATTATACTCTCTGCCAGCCTCTGCTTTTCCAATGAAGAACAGAAGTTTATGCACCAAATGTTGTTAAAAGGTAGTGACACTCGATAAAAAGACTTTCTAAGTGTTACAAAGTAGAAAGTGATTGAAAATAAAAAAAATAAGAAATGAAATGTAGATGGGATTTTCCTGTCTGGCCTGTGCTAAAGCTCCTGCTCTGCTTCTCACTAGCGATATGATCTTCTATATATAGAGAGAGAGACAGACAGAGAGACAGCGGGTGGGGGGATACAGAGAAAGGAGTGGGGGCAGGGAAAGTGTGTGTTTGAGAGAGATAAATGCTGTAATGAATCAAATGTTCATACACATTTTCAGTATCTTGCAGCTGTAAAAATATAGGTATAACTAATTACCTTGCAAATGTTTGAATTTTTACTTTTTTATGTGGCTGTGCACCATAATTGTAATTTTTTTTTTCTTAAAGTAGAACTCATGACTGACTAAAGGAAATGTCATGTTTTGATGAACATTCTGTTTGCGCTAAAATACACAATATGATCCTGGATGAAAATTTGGGAGAGTTGAACTTTTAACCATAAGATAAATATACTTAAGTTACTGAGAGTTTACCTTCTTCCTTTCTGAGCTGGAAGATTTCCATAACGATGCTTGAATTTGAAGACCTCACAACTAGGATCTGTTTTCTACAGAGACTTTCCTGGAAATTCTACACAGAAGAAAAACATTGTATGCCATATATGGTGATATAGCATACTTCCTATTTTTGAACCAGATGGACTAAAGATAAAATGATGAAATGCAAGATTTTTCTTAGTATACTTAGCAGTATGTCAAATAAAACTATTAATGTCTATTCTCCACTTATCTTTTGTGCTTGAAAATTATTCTTGCTGGGACAAAAGGGTTTGAAAAAGCTGGACCTGGCTGTAAAGGTTTTTGAAAAGGGAACATGTTTTATGACTATTGTTATATCCTTCATCTCACCAATGGGAAATGAGGAAACTAGGGATTATAGGCTGTTAAAGGTTTCACCAACAATAGCTAAGAGAAGATAGAGGGCAAGTGGCAGTAGTACTGTGCAGCCAGAAACATTATTTCCCATTCCCAGCCAATGAAGTGTATTTTATTGGAAAATATCACTGCCCTTCCTCACTGTGCGTATCATACACATTTTTTAAAATTTCCTGGTAAAATAGCAGCATTAAAATATCTTGAAAGAGTGTTTTGTTAGTATTCCCTTAGAGAATTTGAAAAAAAATCCTGTTTTTTCATGATTGATATATTTCTATAGATA
Organism: Eumetopias jubatus; assembly: GCF_037043125.1. NCBI lineage: Eukaryota > Metazoa > Chordata > Mammalia > Carnivora > Otariidae > Eumetopias > Eumetopias jubatus. The sequence continues at coordinate 82,325,248 of NW_028274811.1, read as the reverse complement.
TTTAGTTCAAGTAGACAATTTAATTCTTTACTTTGTACCTAGAAATTCTGTTTCAATTCTCGTTCTTAACCTCTCTTCCCTTCAATTGCTAACATACTACTATGATGCCTGTAATTTCATCCGCAGATCTTCATGATTAATACATTCATACCAAATAATTTATTTTTAAAACGATTTTATTTTTATGTACTCTCTACATCCAACATGAAGCTCAAACTCAGGGCCCCAAGATCAAGTTGCATGCTTTACCACTTGAGCCAGCCCATTGCTCCATACCAAATAATTTATGATTCCAGCATTATTGCTTATTGACTCATTCTAATCTTTCATAGTTTTGTGCCTTTGTACCAGTTATTTTCCCATCTTGAAGCTCTACTACTTCAACTATCAAGTATTTTATCAAAAGCCACTTCCATTATGAGGAGTTCAAGATCTTTCTAGGATGAACTACTTGCCTCCTCCCTGTGGTTCTACAATGCTTTGCACATGCTGCCATTTTAGCATTTTTCATTATGCGTCCAGCTGAGTCTAGAATACCTAAACACTTAGAACACCTAGAATACACACTGTACTCCAATCACCAAGCAAATTCTGGGCAAAAATGCTCAATACCTTGTATGTAAAGAGATAGGATGTGTATGCGCTTATGAAGAAGAGCTAGGGAACACTAGTAAAGAACTAGGGTTCGGAGGATGGTGGGAGTGAGAATAGAGAGTCTGTCAAATATTGCCTATTACACAGCTTTGTCTGTGGAAAAGAAGCTATTTTAAAATAATAAAACACTCTTTCCTTCATATATATATATATATACACACACACACACACACACACACACACACACACCATAACATTGATGTGTGTTATCTTATTGAATGTAAGACTGTTCAAGGAACTAGTATTTTAATCAATTATTATAAAGTCCATAAGAAATTCATTGAGTCAAATAAATATGTACCCCCCCAAAAGAGCAAATTAAAAAAAAAAAAGATTGGAATTAAAGTACATATTTACTATAATTTCTAAAGACCTGTTTTATTAAGAATGTATTATAACTTGATCCATATATTTTAAAAGTGGTATTACAATGCCCTACATATTTTAAAGCCTAAAAAGTTTGTGCTGAATTCATTGTCAACCTAATGGAATATATAGAAAGTGTTAATTTAAATAAAAACAAACAAGATTTTGAAAAAAATTCAATGACTGCCAGAAAGACACAGGCTGTGTTTTCCTCCCATTTGGTTATCTAAGTATGCCTCATGTATTCTAAATTCTCTTTGAATACAATTTGATCTATGCTTATAATAGAAATAAAAATGCATATAAACAAACTTAATATAATTTGGTAGTTTCAATGCATAAAGTCTAGAAAATATGTATTATGTATACATATATATCTAGTTTCTATTGTGACCTGGTCACTTGGAATATAGTTTTGCATGAACAATAGTACACAGTCATCACTTTGAATTTCCTGACCTATCTTTTCTGCTTAAATGCTGCATTAGCAGATTTTAGTAGCTAATGTTTAGCATATCTTATAAATTGTATTAATGTTGTCTGTCTGGAGCTCAACAGTTACTTCAGAAAAAAGAAGTTTAGGTCTCTTGGAAAAGTTTTATTTTGGCTTTAAATAAACCTTGAAATTATAGCAAACAAAATAAATATGAAAGATATAGTATATTACACATTTTATTTAATTACTCATAGCTTTTAAACTACAAATAAAGAGAAAACCAGCATTTTCGTGTTTATAAGGCTAGGATTAAAAGACACTGGAGGCAGTGTCAATATAAAGTTTCAATATCAGAGAAAGAACACTGGCCCAGGCACCCAGGGTTTCAATGTCAGGTCTGTTAGCGTTACTTATGCTGTATGATACAAAGTAATAAACTTTTCAAATTCTCGGTTACCTTGTCTATAAAATGAGTAACAAAAAGATAAAATTTTATTTTTTATTGAATTCTCTAAGACTAAAGGCTTACATAAACTTCACATGAAAAAATAGTAATATATTTTTAAAAATCTTAATGATTGCATGTTTTGTAATAGTGAAATGAAATTTAAAAATATGTTTACAGATCTGTGACATATGGTAAAATAAATATTCTTATTAAGTGATAAATATGTTTACTGTGTATATGAAAAGAAATGTTTAAATGCTATAAAAATTGTATTGAGGGCAGTTGTATAAAAATAAGAGTTCATTCACTAAGGTTCAAAGATGTCAGGTTAAATTAAAATAGTGAGGTGTCATTTGCTTTTTATTGCCATTGTTTATTTGTTTTATTATACTTGGTTAAATATGTAATATTTTTGAAAGAGAGACATAACTGATGGTTTTTTGCCATATTAATATAGCAATTAATACAGTCATAAGAACTTAACATCAGTTCTTAATTGTGAAAAAAAAAAAGAATATTCTGAGCTGAGTGCACCTTGATTGAGGTTCACAAGTAGGAAAACATAATATCCTTAAGATCACAAAGCAGTTAAGAGGATATACCTCTGTGTCAGATGCACTTTGGGTTCACATCTGGTTTTATCCAAACCTGGGTGAATTCAGGCAAGTTAGTTAACCTCCATAAAGATTGGTTATGTCATATGGAAATGGGGCGGATAATATAAAGTACCCCATAAAATCAGTGTGAACGTTATAAGGAAATGTGTGTGAAGTTCTTATCATAATATATAATTAGTAAATACCAACTATTCAGTGATATTATTTATTATATAGAAGCTAGAGGATATTTGTTTTTGCTTCTAGAGAGGTAGAAACAGAAAGTTGTAATATGGTCGTCCTAATATTAAAAATGTTACATGTTTCATTAAGGCAGTGGGTTTTGCTATGATATTTTACACAGAAGTGGATGGCATTAAAGGAGAATCATTTAATATAATGTAAAATACAGTAGGTTTTTTTGTTTGTTTGTTTTTTGGTTTGGCTTCTCTATATGTTGCCAGATTGCATAATGTAATTAAAAAGCAGGGAAATTTGTGAATATAATATTTGTGGTAGCTAGTTGTAAAGGAAGATGGCAGTAACTCTAGGAATTTGAGTGATTGCTGTAGGAATATTGGAAGAAGTGAAATGGTTACAAATTGCAATGAAGGGAATTTAACAATAAGAATTATTTGATACTAGGACTACAGAAAAATGTCATACAGTCATTTAATTCTAAAGTTCTGTTGAAACAAGTAAATGAGAATATGGTTATAAGATTAGGGAAGGGTGATATAAAAAATTTTTAAGTGCATTTATTAATCTGGGGTGAAAGTGTTTATGGGTGCATTGTCATGGATGGTTAGGAGAAATATGTGAACTAAAATAGGAGTATCCACCTATACCTGACATTAAGCACCAAGCATTTGATTGATGTCTTTATACTTTATTATTTAAACCTTAAGGTAAAGGGTCATGTATATGTGTGCACATGGGTGTATTACGTGTACACATGTATGTATATGTGTGTATGTGTAGAATAGAGAGTCAGGTTATTAAGTCTAGGAAATCAGACACTTAAAGGAGAAATGAAGAGAATAGATGGCATTACAATTTAGCACTTAAAAGTAATCTTTCTGAAAGTATGACTACAGTGTGGGCTGCATTCACCATTCTTTTTGTAAGAGAAGCAGAGGAAGATTAGTAGACACATTGGAGATAATAAAGTGTATGTGATGGGCAGAAATAAAAACAAGAGTGAAGAATTTTCAGCATGATCCATTTGATAAAATAACTATTAATTTTCATAAGTAAAAAAGTCATAAAATAGGAAAGATAAGGCATATAAATTAGGTATATAATCTTTTTTTCTAAGAGAAGGACCTTAATACATAGCTGCTGGGATTCAAAGGAAGAAAGAAAGGTAGGTTAGATAGATATTCCTTGTTTAGGCTAATATTGCTTTCCTTCTGGGGCTCTATAGATATCCCCAAATTGATAAGTTACAAAAATGTCTTACTTCCCATGTAGATAGAGAAAGCAATGAACAGATCTAAACTACTGTTGCTAACACTAAGTGAGAGTTAAGTGACATTTTAGATAATTGAAAGGGGAGGAAAGGTGTATTATTGTTTTAAAATCTTTGTAAGTTGGAACTTGAAATTCCAATGATTGTTACAGGATTTCTGTTCCCTTAGTGCCCACAGTTCTTGGTCACACCACTTCAAAGAATGAAGAGGTAGACCAGACAAAGATTGGTGGGCAGCAAGGCAAACTTTTTTGAGCAATAGTACAAAGCTTCTGTAGAGGGAGGGGACCTGAGAGGGTTGCTCTTTTGGCATTCAAATCTAGGGGTTTTTATAAGCTCTTTTGTGGAATTATTTTAAGTAACCAGAGTGTAGGCCCTCTGGATAGGCTGCTAAGGTGTGCCAATCAGGATTTTGATCATGTACCCCTGTACCTATTGGGTTATTGTTCATGTGCTGATGGTGTTTTGGGCTGACATTTCAAGACTAACTGCCTCAATTTTTGATAGTGACCAGTGTTTTATGGTTAATTGTTTTGTCTCAAGATGTTTTGCAAAAGTCACTTCTGCAGAGGCTGCTAGACAGGATGCTACTGTGGTGTCGTCTAAGCTGTAGAACAAGATGCTAGTGTGGTTTTGTCTTAGCTGTCCCAGCTCCCTGTTTTCTTTGTTGTTGTTGTTGGGAACTCTGGACCTGACTACCTAATTGTCCAGCTAGCTCCTAACATTATGACTGTGTGTTTATACTCTAAAGTGTAGAGTTCTATACAAGCACACTGGGCATTGAAGCATTCCTTTCATAAACAATACAAAAACTATACTCCATTCATTTATTTCCCAATTACTTTATTCTACTGGAATTCTTTTCATTATGTATTGGCTTATAATAACTTAAATCTCCAGGTGGAGAATATGAAAATCCAATTTACAGGAAGTTTTCATAGTGATGATATTTTTAGTATTTGGCATCTATTTTGAAAAGCAAAGGTTAATTGGTTAAATGTATGAAACATTGATTTAAGGAAGCACTAATATCAATATTAAGACCCAGAATGAACTATATGAATTTTGTCTAGAGAGTCCAGAATACAAGTGAGGTATAGAAATATAAAACATTAACTGTCTAGCCAAACCCTGAAAGTATTCTTTCCTCCATCCCTGTTCAACACAAGGATGCCAGAATTGTCCAAAAAAAAAAAAAAAAAAAAAAAAAAATTTACTGTTGTATCTACATTGCTTAGCATTATAGTTTCTTTAGTAAATATGTTGGGTAAACTGCATATCCACATTCAAAAGACTGAAACCAGACCCTTATCTTACACCACTTACAAAATGGATTAAAAACTTAAACATGAATCCTGATACCATAAAACTCCCAAAACAAAAGATAGGGGAAAAAATTCCTAGGTTCTGGTCTTTGCAATGATTTTTTTTTTTTTTTTTTTTTTGGCTATGACACCAAAAGGACAGGCCAAAAAAATAAAATAAAATAAAAAAAAGAAAAATAAACATATGGGGCCACATCAAACTAAAAAGCTTCTGCATGAAAAAATAAACTGTCCACAAAATGAAAAGGCAACCTACGAAATGGGAGAAAATATTTGTAAACTATACATCTAATAAGGAGTTAATATCCAAAATATATAAAGAACTCATACAATCAATAACAACACAACAAAACAAAACAAAACCCAAAAAACAAAAATAGACTGATTTAAAAAAATACGCAAAGGACCTGAATATATATTTTTCCCAAGAAAACATTCAGATGGCCAACAGGTACATGAAAATGTACTCACCATCACTAATCATCAGGAAATTGCAAATGAAACCACAGTGAGATATCACTTCAAACCTGTTAGAAAGACTGTGATGAAAAGCTTTTGCACAGCAAAAGAAACAGTCAACAAAACCAAAAGAAAACCGACAGAATGGGAGAAGATATTTGCAAATGACATATCAGATAAAGGGCCAGTATCCAAAGTCTATAAAGAACTTCTCAAACTCACCCAAAGAACAAATAATCCAATGAAGAAATGGGCAGAAGACATGAACAGACATTTTTCCAAAAAAGACATCCAAGTGGCCAACAGACACATGAAAAAGTGCTCAACATCGCTTGGCATCAGGGAAATCCAAATCAAAACCCCAATGAGATACCACCTCACACCAGTCAGAATGGCTAAAATGAACAAGTCAGGAAATGACAGATGTTGGCAGGGATCTGGAGAAAGGGGAACCTTCCTATACTGTTGGTGGGAATGCACGCTGGTACAGCCCCTCTGGAAAACAATATGGAGGTTCCAAAAAGTTGAAAATAGAGCTACCATATGACCCAGCAATTGCACTACTGGGTATTTACCCCAAAGATACAAATGTAGTGATCCGAAGGGGTACGTGCACCCTGATGTTTATAGCGGCAGTTTGCACAATAGCCAAACTATGGAAAGAGCCAAGATGTCCATCGACAGATGAACGGATAAAGAAGATGTGGTACACACACACACACACACACACACACACACACACACACACACACACACACAATGGAATATTATGCAGCCATCAAAATGGCAAAATGAAATCTTGCCATTTGCAATGACGTGGATGGAACTGGAGGGTATTATGCTGAGCAAAAAAAGTCAATCAGAGAAAGACATGTATCATATGATCTCACTGATCTGAAGAATTCTTAATCTCAGGAAACAAACTGAGGGTTGCTGGAGTTGTGGTGGGTGGGAGGGATGGGGTGGCCGGGTGACAGACACTGGGGAGGGTATGTGCTATGGTGAGCACTGTGAATTGTGTAAGACTGTTGAATCACAGACCTGTACCTCTGAAACAATAATACATTATATGTTAAAAAAAAAAAAAAGATAGTAGGAAGGGAAAAATGAAGGTGGGGGGAACTAGAGGGGGAGATGAACCATGAGAGACTATGGACTCTGAGAAACAAACTGAGGGTTCTAGAGGGGAGGGAGGTGGGCAGATGGGTTAGCCTGGTGATGGGTATTAAAGGGGGCACATATTGAATGGAGCGCTGGGTGTTATATGCAAACAATGAATCGTGGAACACTATATCAAAAACTAATGATGTAATGTATGGTGAGTAACATAACATAATAAAATAAAAAAAAAAGAACCACACAAAAAAAGAGAAGATAAATTTTGGTGAGGGTGTGGAGAAAAGAGAACCCTTGTACCCCATTGGTGGGAATATAAATTAGTACGGCCATTATAGAAAACAGTATGAGAATTTTTCAAAAAATTAAAAATAAAATTACCATGTGATTCAGCAATCCCACTTCTGGATATATATCTGAAGGAAATGAAATTGGTATTGAAAAGAAATATCTGTACTCCCATGTTCATTGCAACATTATTCACAATAGCCAAGATACAGAAACAACCTAAGTGTCTGTAGATGGATAAATGGGTTAAGAAAGTGTGGTATTTATATATGACAGAATATTATATAGCCAAAAAAGGAAATTCCATCATCTGCAGGAACATAGATAAACCTGGAAAACATTATACAAAGTGAAGTAAATCAGACTGAGAAAGACAAATAACGTATAATCCCACTTATATGTAGAATCTAAACCAAAAAATTAAGAGTGGAATGGTGCTTTCCAGAGTCTAGTAGATGAGGGAAATAAGGGGATGTTGGTTAAAGGTGCAAATATCCGGTTATAAGATGAATAAATTTTGGGGAGTCTAATATGCAGCATGGTGACTATAGTTAATAATATTGTATTATGTGCTTGAAAATTTGCTGCAGGAGTAGATCTCAAACATTCTCACCACATACACTTAAAAAATGGCAACTCTAGAGGTGATGACTGTGTTAATTAATTTGATGGGAATCCTTTTACAGTGTGTGTGTATGTCATATGCATATATAAATCAAATATATATCATATGTGTGTGTGTATATACATATAAAATCGCCACACTGTATACTTTAAATGTATACAATTTAATTTTTAATTATATCTCAATATAGTAGTAAAAAAAAAGGGCACTAAGTAAAATCTTTGTCAAGAAATGAAAGAAAAATATAGTTGGTTTCCTTCTTTTGATTTCATGTATTAGGTAATTTTAAGTTGATGGACAGTTTTTTTTAAAACATCTTACTTTTATAACTCAGTTACCTCTTATGTACCCACTAGCAATATTTACTGATAGAGAAGAGAAATAAATGCAGAATATTTGAATTCATCTAAGATTCCGTGACTTAAGCTCATATGCTAAATCATTTGAGAACTTAAAATATTTCTATACTCTTCAGCAACTGCTTGCAGTGAAGATTGTCGTGTTTTATTTTTTTTTCACCACATTGTCGTATAGTTTCAAAGTAGCAAAATGCCATTTTGATTGGCTTTGTTTTGTAAAGATTTTCCTAAACAAGTTTACATTCTCCATTGTTGATGCAGAGGCTGCCTCTCCCCCTCACCTTTGAGCCCTCAAAGTAGGAAAAAGAGTTTCTTGGGAAGGAAAGAATCACATAATAAAATATTTTATAGTACTGATTTATTTTTTGGAATTGAATCTAGAGAGAAAGGAAATGAATGATCTATATGAAGTCACATTTGAAGCATTTGCTTTACAATATAAATATGAAAGAATGTAGTATTGACTAACAAAGTTGTTTTCAACTATTCCTTTCTTGAACTGGATAGAAATTGATATTGAAAGAGGCCAAGAATACGAGTGTGGGTGATGTGGGAGGAATGCCTCTTTTATAAACTTTTATTGCTGGGATTTTAGGTTTTCTACTTGTCCTGACCTACCTTTTACCATTTTTTAAAATATTTTATTTATTTATTTTACAGAGAGAGACACAGTGAGAGAGGGAACACAAGCAGGGAGAGTGGGAGAGGGAGAAGCAGCCCCCCCCCCCCCCCCCGCTGAGCAGGGAGCCCAATGTGGGGCTCAATCTCAGGACTCGGGGATCATGACCCGAGCCAAAGGCAGATGCTCAACTGACTGAGCCACACAGGTGTCCCTGTCTTGTTTTTTTTTTAAATGTCTACACTTGGAAAAAATTATTGGCAATATTCATTTCCCATTGCCCATGTCTTATTTTATGTTGAGTAAAGAAATGTTACACACCAGGCAATTTTTTTTCCCTCAAGATATTGGGTAATTTTCTTTATTAGCATGCCCTCAAACCAATAATTAAATGTTCTTGTTTGTAATCTTGAGAAATATTGAAATTCAGGCATAAATTTTCTTATATATGGAAAATTCAATTTATTTCAATGTTTAAAAGTCCTGAGTTTTTGTAATCTCTTTTGACCTAAATTGTAATAGTCATGTTCTATTTGTATGATATTAAACTCCTTAGTTTTTAATTACTCCAGTGATATTTAGCTGTTATATTTTTCCTTTATATCAAAGAATTATTTGATTTAACTATCAGCCTTGTTTTTTCTAAAATTGCAACCTAAATAATAGTTCCTAAAACTGTATGCTTTATATAGACTGGTTATGGCTATTAACACATGAGCTTAATTAAAAGCAGTATCTCAAAGCTGTAATATAAGTGGGTGGAAAAAGATATCAATGCCTTTTACAAAAATTATTGTAACAAAGTCATGTCTTTATATCAGACCAAATGGTTCTCAGCATGGATGGTTATTAAAAAATATCAGATTAAAAGACTAAAATTTACTGACTATAGGAAACATACATTACTCAGATATATTGGTGCATAATCAAACAAGCAAAAAAATAAGTCAAATTATGTGATAATTGAAAAGATAAAAACCATGTCATAGCAAATGTTCAAATGCTTGTCTTATGAAATGTTAATCATATCCACCTTTTGGGAATGACAGGGCTGTGTCATTAGGTATCAGTTCTACTGAAAGTTATGTTATATCTTAATGCTGGTTTAGATTAATTAAAACACACACACATGCCTGAAAACAGCAACCCTATTTTGACCTAATAATGTATGGCTGAAATTTTTGCTTCATGTAAGAAAGCAGAAAGATAGTATTTAGAGAGCAGCATTGTCCAAAGAAAAGCCATAGGATTAAAAATGATGAACCCTTATTAATTCTATGACCTTGGGCAAGTGACTTCACCTTTAAGAGATTTTATCTTCATTCTTTTTTCCCTCATCAGTAAAATGGGAAATTAAAAATCGTGTTTTAGAAGAACTAAAAAAATGTAAATCAGAAATGCAGAAAATGATAGCTGACACTTTAATATTGTTCAAAATTTGGTAACTGCTTTTACAGCTGCTGTTACTTCCACTTGTCATAGCAAGTGCAAAGTTTACTGTTGGTGGTGGTGACTGCGACTCTTTGACACTAGAGAATGATTTCTGTGTAAACTAACAAAATGGCTAATCACTTATAAAACATCCAAACATAGTTGTAGGTCTAGCCTTCATTTCCTCTTAAAATGTATTTTAAAAAGTGACATAAAGTTAGAGGGATGGTTTTTATAGTGCTTTAATGATTTCTGAATGCTGAAATAAAAGTCATGCAAAGATAGGCTGTGCCAAAATAAGTTTTATTCTCAGAATCCATGTAGCTTTAAGTTATGTTTCAAATTATGACTTTGAGAGATACAGAATATAAGAATGTGAAAGGAACTACTCTGCCTACTCCCTGATTTCACAAAGGAGCAAGATTTAAAGTGAATTGAAGTAGCCACTATTCAGAACAAATGTTAGAATTAGAGCCATTTCCCCACAACAGGTTGCTTTTTTAAAATAACCTAGTGACTACCTAATAATAAGATATTTGGTTTTTATGCACCTCCCCTCTGGATTATGCATTGGTTCAGACTATTTCTACTTCATCATTCCCCAATTAAAGCATAAGACATCTCTAACTATACTGCATTGAAAGAGAGAAGTCTACCAGGTTCCGAGGAGCTATTTTCCCTCAATAGCCTGATAACACAGTAACCCATACTTTCCAGAGATAGGCCATTCAGATACCAGCAACAGACAAAAAGATCTGCCTCTAAACCATAGGATCTGTCACTGTTCACTCCATTCCCAAATATTAAGACTCTCTTGATTTCATACTTTCAAAATTCTGAGTTCCAAATGAAATTGTAACTCATGTTACTCCAACAAATGAAAAATAAAAGTTTAGTTTATGTTTCTATAAGATATGATCAGTTTTTCAGTTGGGGAGAGGAGCATGTTGGTGAGGATTTGATTATAAATTAGTTATAACCTTAACCAATCACTGCACACATTGCTTATTAACAATATGTAATAAGACTGAATTTTTAAAATAGTATTTTATGAATCATAGCTGCACTGTGAGAAAATATAGAACATATGTAAACAAAAGCATTACTTGAACTCTTAACCCCCAAATTAAGCATTACTATTATTTTATGATATATGAATTTCTCTTTCTTCTTGTAATTGGAATATGACTCTTTGTGGATCTTGAGGTCATTTTAAATGTGCAAAATTTTGCAGAAATAGGACTCATATAATATTGATATTTTGTTATATCTCCATGCTATAATTTTCAGCTCATACCCTCCTTGATTTGTTTTAGCTTTTAAAAAATTATGTATAAATAAATAGATGATAGATGGAAAGATATAAGATAGATAGATGGATAGAGATAGATTGTCTTCAGGTTTCTCTAAATTCTTCCCAATGTCAACCACAAAGGTAGAGTTTTCTGATGTTCTCTTGTCTTTGGACTTGTAAAATTTCATAGTCCAATTATACTTTGTCCAGTTTCTTCTCTATGCAAAGCTTTGTATCCAAAAATGTAAAATTTTCTAAATTTTACAATCCCAATATTAAATTTTTCCTCCTTATTACTGGGTCAGAGATTAAATTTTGAGTTTCCTCTCCAAATTTATTTATAATTCTGTAATCATATCAAAATCCATAAAACTGATAGATTTATCTGAATAATTTTGTTTTTAATATTTATGTTTGATATTACACTTCAGCAAATATCAGGATTACCTAGATTAAGGTGCAGTAAGAACCATAGCCTTTCTTTTTTAAAAGAGCAAAAGGTAATTCTTTGCTTAAGCTACTTGTCTGTCACCAGTCGACTGGAAGGTTGTTATTCATGTACTTGTTTTCTTCACTCTGGGATCCAAGCTGACAGAGTGACCATTATTTCCTGAGCAGAGGAAGAAAAGGTAGGGAAGCATGTGCTGACTTTTTAAGTTTCTGCCTGGAAGGGACACATATCACTTTTGTTTATGTTCAATAGAAATTTCAAATCATATAACCCAACTTCAAATGTGTAAGAAAGATGAATTCTATGTGTCTGAAGAGAAAGCCAGAAAGAATATTTGTGAATAGCCACACATGAAGGGAAAGAGTGTGACATATCTAATCTGTTTTTCACAGGATTTCATTAAAATATTTTACTCTAATATAAATATTTGTTATTATTTTAATTACCCAACAGTATTATTTTTATGGATATAAACCATAATTTAGCAGATTTCTTAGTTTTTGCCTGAAGGCCCATTTACATTCTTCTAAATTATAAACCATGATGCTGCATGCTTTCTTTTATATATACAACTATATAAAATTATTTCCTCAGGCTTTGTAGTTCTAGACAAATTGCTGACTCAAGGACTGTTGCTCAAATGACCCTTCACAGTGAACCAATTCATAGTCCTCCTGTAAGCACTGTCAGTGTTTTCATATCTTCTCCAAAAATAAACATTATTTTATGTTATCTTTGTCACTCCAATATGTAAGAAATGTGATGTCAGTTTTTAATAGATGTTTTGTTGATTATTTTAAGGTTTGATTAGTTTTGTTTTAGTAGTTTGGACTTCCTATATTGTGAATCCCCCTGAGTTTGAAAACTAATTTAAACTAGGAATTAAAATAATTTATATATTCTTCACACAAAGGTGGGCATTTAATAGCTGAAAGTATTAACGAGTGCAGGCACAGCAAATATATTAGCTTCAAATTTAAATAAAATTAAATCACAATGAAGAGTATACTTTTTGTCAAAAAATTAAAAAAAGATATTCTTAGGTAAAATTTACTTAAAAATTACTATGAAAGTTTACTGTTTTATCATTCCCTATAAATTTGAGCTTATGGAAGAAACTTTATAACTTTATTATTTAGATATGACTACCTGAGGATGTATTGGGATGGGGTATACTAATGCAGAGAAAATTGTTTTGTTACATTTATGTTATTACTTTCATTTATAATTCACTTATACAATTTTGTTCTTTTGTGTTTTCAATATTTTTGGATTTTTTTAGGTGAATCTTTTTTAAACAACCTAAGAATCAATACTCCTTTTTGCCCCAACTACAGAGATCTCCTATTAATTTTTGAGTTAAATTATTTCCATTTTTGTCATGACTGGTATCATCCTCCCCTATTATTTTATATTTAATTCTTACTTTATAGCCTTCTCTTAGTAATCTTCTATTTGAGTGAGTTATGGGGGAAATTTGTCCACCCCTTTTTCCTATGGGTAATATGAGTACATACTGTGTATTTCCTGAACTATGTTGATTCTTTCCTTTGTTGTCCAAATGTTGGAATTGGTATGCAGATAATTATTTGAAACTTTAATCTGAAATCCAAACTTTATAGATTTCTTAGCCATGGAAAGGAAGGAGAATAGAAACAAAAATTATTTTAAAAAAAGCCTGTAATTCCTATATATCTACCAAAGGGACCTCATCTCATGGGATATTTTCCAGATTATTTTCCATTGCATTTGTAACTTTAACCTGAAAATGTCTTGTCTGATTGACAGCTGCCTTCAATCCTTGAGACATTTCTTTTTTGATTGAGTAAATATTTTTTAGGTTATTGTTTGTACAGACACTGTGACAGATAAAAAGAAATTGAAATAATGGTAAAGTTATGGGAATGAATTTTCCTCTGAGATGCTTGAAAGCATACAATAACCCCATGAAAATTTCATGGCTTTATACATTTTATAAAATTGATTTTAAAAGTTGTTCTGTGTATTTACTGAACTATGTTAAAGTTTAAATAATTTGTAATTATCCTAAGTATTACAAAACAAACTTTATTGAGTCATTTTTTATGCACGGTTAACATACCAACAAATATTAGTTGAGAAATAAATGTCTGCCCAAACTCCTTAATCTGTCATCAGAGCTGAAATTCACAGACCCTCCTTTGAAGCATGTGTATGTGTGCATATATTTGGGTGCAATTTTAGAAGTATCCAGGACTAGAGGTATAATAACTATCTTAAGAATCATACACATGCTGAAGATAAAACTACCGTAATCAACTACAAGAATAACATGTATAAAAGATTTTAACCCACAGTCATAATGCAAAGCATCTTCAAAAGAGAAGCTGCACAGCCAAAGTGCATTTTGAGTTAGGAATCTGCATAATTTTGTTTTTTTTTCTAAAAATCTTGGAAAGATATAAGTGTTCTAATACATTTTGAGCCTTGTTGATATCACACTTCCTAGTCCTAAAATTTGTTGGAGTGTTTAATTACAAAGCACAAAAAGTATCCACCATATTTACAAAAAATATTTTTAAAAATGACTTTTCATGTATAAATTCATTTTGAAATATGGTGAGCTTAAGTATGTGCAAATTAGTGGTTTGCTTGCTTTTTATGATTATAATATCAAGCAGTGCTAAGTGATCATATATCAATGCCATTTGCTATAGACTTAGCTACTTGTGTGGTAGAAACCTGGGGTTTCTTCTGTCTCTCCATGTCTAGAAATGTTATCTATGAAAAACGTGAGAAACCACTCAAGATTTACCCAGGTGTTTATACAAATTAATGCTTTAAAGGAGGAAGCAGATAGTCGGTGAGGTAGGCTGATATTATTAAGTGGTTTCTCTTAGTTAAAAACTTATTTATAGACTTTGCAAAAAGTCCAGATAAAGCCAATAGCATAGGCCAGCATAATAATATGAAAATTCCAATTAAATATAGATATATTGGTAAAAGTAAATTGGTGATTTTTTTCACAAGTTCTGATGTATAAAGATGTATTAAGGAAAAAAATAAGAGGATTCATAAAAAGGGTTATGAATATTATAGATACTTCCTATTATATAAAAATAAAGCTTGAACTTAATGTAAAAATAAGCAAAAGTCAATGTACTGCATTTAATTTGGTGAATTAAGTGAAGGAATATGTCATCAGGTATCCTGAAAAGGTCAGTACTCGTAGAACTATTTATGAGAAAGTAAGTATAGAAATATATTAGAGAGAGACAGTGTTTTCCTGTTTTCCAGAAATAGGAAATGAAGTAGAAACTGAGTGAGTCATGAGAGTTCAAGAAAGACGTAGCAAAAATTGATCCATATTGTTTCTTTACTGTTTTTGCAAAGTATATATGAAAGCCTTAGAAGAAATTATTATCAAATACATTTGAGCAAATAAAAGGAAATACTTCACACAGCATTGTGGAAATATATTGCCTTTAGAAGGTCATAGAGTCAAAGCTGTAACTGATTCATAGGACTAATGATAATATTTGTATTGGCCAACATGAGGAAGTTGGGGCCAGCTCCACGTTAGCTTCAGGGACTTTTCTCTGAACTTCATCCAAAAGCACTTCTAGCTTAGGGGCCCTGTGTGTGCTTAATTAACTCCGTCTGACCCAGTCATATAGAGTAAAGGCATCAATCTATCAGGTTTGGCTCACTTTCTTCCAGGGAGTTTTAGGTGAAGGTCTTCTACCTATTTTTGGACTAACCAAAGCAAATTGCCTCCCCTTCCCCGCCACACACACCAAAGAAGAAAATCTGGTGTTGGTGAACTCAGCACTTTGATCTATGCTGATGAGTGCGAAGTATTTCCTATTCTAAGGACACAATGTAGTATAATAGACAAAATATAGAAGTAAGAGTCAGAAAATCTGGACTAAAAAATAGTGTGTTCCTTAATGACTATGTGACTTTAGGCAAACCATTGAACTTTTCATAGGTTTCGTTTTCTCCATTAAAATAATGGATAAAATAAAGTAAAATAAAATAGAATAATAATGGAAACAATCATAATAAAACTCCTAGGGATATAAACCCTAAGTCATTAATAAAAATTTTTTAAATTATATTTTTGTTGTAAGATCTATTCATAATTGGAGAATTCTCTACCATATATAAATATAAAATAGTTTATTTTAAATCTTCCTGTATTTTTTCTTTTTTATGAGTTTTCACTTTTTCTAAATATTAATTCTGTTCACCAGACGCCAGACTCTATCACTTCCTGCCCTACCAGTATATATGCACATGTATTCCACACTTTTTTATTTGGGCCCAAGGAAACTGTCTTTATAAATAAAGTGGAAGCTAAGTAAATGAAGGTTGATAATGGGAAAATTACCTACAAAGGAGGATGTTTGACTTGGCCTCATTTTCTCATTTCCAAGGTTCACTTTCTCACATATTTCTCTTTTCACCAAGATGGCCTCAGGAGTCACTTGCTCCAACTATGGGTCATGGATAACTAAATTATAGGTACTTGATTTTATTGATTGATTGATTGATTGTAAGGATGGTAAATTAAGCCAAAAAAAAATTGAACCCTCTTCCATAATATAAGTGAAGCAGCTGCTCAGTGACATACATTTCCCAGCCATCCCCCCTTCTCCTGTGGTCTCCAGGCATCCAAGTGGAGTGATGTGTTAGAAAAATTATAAAATGGAAAAAGCCTAGTCTCTGAATCATCACATAAAGGAAACCTGCTGCCAACTATAACACATAGAACTGCTTTAACAATTAGAAAGAAGCTTTTATTGTTACGCCACTGAAGTTGTGGGATTTTTTTTAAACCTACAAATATTACTTAAGCAAATACCCAGTTATACAGATTAAATAAATTTAGACCATGCACACAGACATTTGTAAGTGCTGGGAATAACAGAAAAAGGGAGTATGAGATAAATCTTGGTAGTCTGAACTCCTGCAATTGCATTTTACTTAGGGGCTGTAGACACTGCTATTGCATGCTATCTCTTGGTCTGCCTCCATACCTAGGATGCTATCTTAGCACCTTCTATTCAGAAACCAAACATCTATCCTCTGAAAGACAAAACACAGGAGAGTGAAGTACAAAGAGGAAGGGTATTTTTTCTATCCACCTATGTAAAGCTTACTTTATGCATTTTCACCTTCTAATTATCAGCCCCTTCCCAATGTGAGTGAAGGGAGTGATGACTACCTCTTAAAGAAATACTAGGCCTACTCACAAAGTTATGTTCTAACCCAAGGATGATGGTAAAATAATTACCATTTCAATATTTTTAGAAACTCCAATATTCAAACTAGAGAAATATTTATAATATATATTATCTGGAGTATAATTGTATTATAATACATTTTCCTTCTATCTTCTAAAAAATTCTGATAAGTAAGACCAAAGATCAGAAATTTTTTTTTTGTAAGAAGGCAGATAGTAAATATTTTGGACTCTGCTGAACACATAGCCTCTGTTATGATGGTAGCATGAACAAAGCTATAGACAATACATAAATGAATGTGACTGTGTTCTAATAAAAGATTATTTATGAAAACAGGCAGTGGGCTGAATTTGGCCCACAATCATAGTTTACCCACCCCTGATTTAAGAAATTAATTTATTCAGGGGTGCCTGGGTGGCTCAGTCGTTAAGCGTCTGCCTTCGGCTCAGGTCATGATCTCAGGGTCCTGGGATTGAGCCTGCATCGGGCTCCCTGCTCCACAGGAAGCCTGCTTCTCCCTTTTCCACTCCCCCTGCTTGTGTTCCCTCTCTCACTGTGTCTCTCTCTGTCAAATAAATAAATAAAATCTTAAAAAAAAGAAATTAATTTATTCAGTATTCTGTTTTTTTGTTCCTATTCTTTTCCAGTGGCCTTTGATCACAGTTTGATTTTATATACCTCTCATATCTATATGGGATGCTGAAAGTTGGGCTTTGTGGTTCCCAGTGAAAAACTCAGCCCTCTCCCTATCAAGTTCTGACTCAATTAAAAAAAATTTCTTTAAGATAGTAGATAAAGCTTAAACATTATTCTATTACCAATATAATTGATATTTAAATATGTGTCTTGGACATTTCCAAATTCAATTTTTATGAACCCTAGAACTAGATCAGTTTGCCTGCTCAGTTAGGGAAGCTTGATGGGCCATCACAAGCTCCATGATGGAGAAAGACCCTTGTAAAACAAAGCGTGGAGGAGTGAGGCAGAGCAGAGAGTATACTTGCTGTGTGTAAGCTCAGTCCTAATATTAAGGAAAGAGAAATGGGTGAATACAAACCTCTAGTCTTTTGTTAGTTTGTTTCCTTTTAAGTCTGTTATTCCAGTTAAACCATTTTTGTCCAATATATTCTCACCCAACAATGGCATGATGGAAGGATTGACTGGGGCAGAAGTGATCAGCCATCTCTCAGGATAGTCTGTTCCCAAGAATTCAAGAAATTCATCCAGGTGAAAACAAGACCCAGACAGAAAAATCAGTTGCACTGAACAATATGGTTTCCATAAGTTACCAAAATCAAAGTTAGAGAAACTAATACACTAAAGTCTAATATTTAATGGCACAGGACCTAGCTTGAATCGAATACTTTTGCTGCCTCAAACACTACTTCTTGTTTATTTCTCATATATCGTGGCCCAATGTACCAGATACTGAGGATACTATCTTCATATAGTACCAAAAAATGCTTTTTAGATCATATTTATTGTATCTAATTCTTCAAGAAAGCTTTTCTGCGCCTCATTACATCCCCAGCAAAATTGATTGCTTCCTTCCCTAGTGTTTCATTAAGCCCTGCTCAAAATGCCAGAAGACAACTTTCAATAAAGTATTATGATTAATTATACATATTTGTTTTTCCTTACCTAGTTGACCATGATTCACATGCTATATTCCTAACATGTGAATCATGGTCAATCAGGAAAAACAAATATATATAATTGTCCATATTACCATATATGTATCAGTATTATTATGTTTATAAATATATATAAAATTAACATAGGCTATAATATATATTATAAATGTATATTTTTATTGCATTTAATAGGGAAAAGTAATTCTCTCTAAGCAAGAATGAAAAGTATTGAAATTTCAGTGTTACGAAATTCTATGTGTGACTGGGATTTGGGTATTGCAGGAGAGGTTAAGAGCTTTCCAGTATCTCTCAAATTATGTCTCCATGAGTACAACTCTGTAGATGAAGTACAGGATATCAATTTTGTGTAGTTTTAAAGTAGGAGATAGCAATTCAGAAAGATGGTTTAGAAAGATGGTTTAAGAGAGTGAACTGACAGGATTATAAAGGTACGTAAAGCATGAATGGTCATGAATTTTTCTTATGTGAGATATTAAACAATGTTTGATCTTTTAAAGAATTTTTAATTTGTTAGATCAATCTCCAAATTTTTAATAATTTCTTGAAATAATACGTCTTTTAAGTAATATGTAGTTTAATGATCTAAGATTTTTAAAATATTTCAGATCACCTACTAATAAGTTATTTTCTTTTAAATTATTTCAGTGTTCATATCTGTTTATATATAACTGATGTTTGAATGATGGCATCAACTACAAAACTAAAAATATATTGTCCAAATAGAAACACAAGAAACTAGTGTTCTGAAGAATTTTCCATTTTTTGTCACTATTGATAAACGGTTCAGGAAAATAATGGCTATGTGAATTAAATGCCATGAAAATATTTATTTTTTATTAAGAGATGGTATTTACCATGGAAAGAAAATAGTTTTTATTTAAAATATACTATGTACCAGGCCCAATGCATATAATTTCATTGAATGACATTACAACTCTTATTTAACAAACACTGGATTTACTAAATGTCACAAAGCAGAAAAGTGGAATAAGCTGACTCTATTAAAAAAAAATAGACATCACAGTGGTAAGTCAATATTATGTTTAAAAACATAAAAGTGATAATTTAATTTGTACACTAAACTTTAAGAAAATGTGCTCAACTAATATTTGTTGAGCTCCTAGTCTGTATCAGACTAGACTTTTAATAGTCTAATCGTATATATTTTAAAATAAGATTAAAAATTTATTGTGACAAAAGTATTTTCTTAAGAATTTAATATGTTAGCTTTTGTTATAAACATATTTTTCTTATCAAATTTAAATAAATGTAAGCTCTATTTGTATATTCCCATTCAGGAAGTTTTACCTGAGAATCAGTCCTGGGAAAAAATAGATGGGTTTTAAAACAGAAGAGATAAGCCAAAAGATCAGATAGCTTTTTTGGATTCTATTTCACAGCTTTCTTTATTGTCTCTTGCACCACATCAGTATCTTTCTTCTGATTGACTATTTTGGATACTGCAATGTTTTTCAATGCTTTTTGAAAAAATTATCATGATCTTTAGTGGCCCTGTTTAAAAAAAAATTCCTATTTCCTACTATAAAATCTAGTCTATTGCAATTTCTTTTTAACTTGCCATTTGAGGTAAACATCAAAAAACACAATTTTTAAGGGCGCCTGGGTGGCTCAGTTGGTTAAGCGACTGCCTTCGGCTCAGGTCATGATCCCAGAGTCCTGGGATTGAGTCCCGCATCACTTCTCCCTCTGACACTCTCCCCTGTCATGCTGTTTCTCTCTCTCTCAAATAAATAAAATCTTTAAAAAAACAAAACAAAACAAACATAATTTTTGAAAATAAATACGTTTAGGATTGTGAAATCAGTATGGACCAGTCTAATTGAAACAGTTTCATTCATATTCTACTATGTGTAACTCCTACCAAAGAATTTTAGTTGTTTCCCCAAAACAGGTCACATAGTATCTTTCACCAAGTGTTATCAGTACCTTCTATTTTAACTCAGTACTATTTCCATTGGATTTATTATAAATAAACATGGGTGGCTCAGTCATTGAGCATCTGCCTTCGGCTCGGGTCATGATCCCAGGGTCCTGGGATCGAGCCCCATGTCGGGCTCTCTGCTCAGCGGGAGGCCTGCCTCTCCCTCTCCCACTCCCCCTGCTTGTGTTCCCTCTCTCGCTGTCTCTGTCAAAATGAATAAAATCTTAAAAAAAAAAGGAAGTATATGAAAAGACCTTAAAAAAAAAACATGTAATTTATTCATTTAGGTAAATGTGTACAACTTTTTAATTCTCTGTATATCTATAGCATACATATGTGTGTACAAACAGATACAGAGAGAATGTTATGAGTACAATGTATTAATAATTTGAAAACGAGAAATTAGGTACAGAGAAGTTCTTGAAATTAATAGGGACAAATGCGCAATAAGCAGATCTGAAAGAACCATGAGTGTTATGTAAATTTTGTTAGGCTGTTTTGAGGCTTTGCTTAATTGTTACTTATTTAGAAAAATCTATAGCATTTCCTGTTGTATGAGATTGAAAAGGAGCATTCACAGGCGAGGAGTGGTACTATGCACCTAGGTTAAGGGGCAGATTGTGAGTTCTCTTTCTTTGAAAAGGTATTCTATATGCTCTTAGCCATACAGCATTTCTTTTTCTTTTCTTTTCTTTTTTTTTAGATTTTATTTATTTTCTTGTCAGAGAGAGAGAGAGAGAGCACAAGTAGGGGGAGCGGCGAGCAAAGGGAGAGGGGAAGCAGGCTCCCCGCTGAGCAAGGAGCACGATGAGGGATTTCATACCAGGACCCTGGGATCATGACCTTAGCTGAAGGCATACGCTTAACCGACTGAGCCCTTGCAGTCATCCCTAGCATTCCTTTTAAACCTAATCTTATTTTATTATTGGGCTACCTTGTTAGATAGAACTGGATCCATTTACATTCTCCTTATTTACTCTATCAATCTTATCTACTAAGACCTTATTAAGAACATCTGTGATTCTTGGAAGACGCTTTGATATCATGTTCCTGAGTATAAATACCTAAGCAAGAACAATTACCTGTTTCAGATTTATGAACAAAGCTGTAAGTGCAAAGTCAGCCTTCGTTTTCACTGATGATAGTCATTAGAGGATAAAGAAAGAGGTAACTCAAGGACTGTGAAAAATAGGTAACGTGAAGATGATACAATCTAAATATGAGGTTTGTTAAAAAGATTTATGTATTTATTTTGAGACAGAGAGGGAGAGAGAGAGCACATGAGAGGGGGAAGGGCCAGAGGGAGAAGCAGGTTCCTCGCTGAGTAGGGAGCCTGATGCAGGACTTGATCCCCGGACTCCAGGATCATGACCTGAGCCGAAGGCAGTCGCTTAACCAACTGAGCCACCCAGGTGCCCTAAATGAGTTTTGTACATTAACTCATATTGGGCTGAGATGTTACACTTAAATTGTCAGTGGACATCAGAAGGTCAGCAAAAGTTTACAAAACATCTTTTTTTTTTTAACATGTCTGGGTTTGGTTTTGTTTTGTTTTTTTAATTACTCTAGGATTCCAAAGAAGTTGCAAGTACTAGGAAAGGAGAAATGAGAAGGGATTCTTGTAATCCCTCCTTGTTCAAAACCCACATAAAAATCATTATGTTTTGGGGGTCTTTTAAGTGTCAAATTGTGATTTTGTGATTTTAAATAGGTAATTTTGTTGATGTGATATATTTGGTAATCCTTTCTGATTACTTAATATCAATATTCTAAAATACCAGTGTGAATGCAAAAATATAAGACACTTAATTCATTGAGACATATTATAAATAGTGGATAGGAATGGTGGTAACTTTTTAAAATTATATTACTATATGGATCAAAGGAAATGTTTTCATGAAATATTTTCTTTGCATTATCTTGTTCTGCCATAATCAGTCTATAACTAAAAAAACACTGAAAATAGCTCTTGGACAAGTTTTGTTTTGTTTTGTTTTTAAGTTATTCTTGGTTTTTGGCATTTGATGCATGCAAACAGTGATGTCCATGAATAGTGATGTCTGTGATCAGTGGATCTTGTGCTAGATATTTTTGTTAGCATGGGGTCTGCTAGCCTATAGCCTCTTGTAAATGATCTTCACCCAGCTCACTCACACACCCTAATCAAAAAAGGACCCATGACCTCCTCAGTGTAACAACACTTCTGGAGCAGGAGTGGGCACCTGACCAAAGAACAGCCAATCAGTGTATCAGCCAGCCTGAAATGATCTGGTTTGCCAAAATTGGCTAAGCCAATCAGATATCCTTTCTCAGAAATGTAAATAAGTGCTTAGGTATGGCAGTTTATGGTGAAAGATGT
Source organism: Eumetopias jubatus (assembly GCF_037043125.1). Classification (NCBI taxonomy): domain Eukaryota; kingdom Metazoa; phylum Chordata; class Mammalia; order Carnivora; family Otariidae; genus Eumetopias; species Eumetopias jubatus. Next base: position 82,302,126 of record NW_028274811.1, on the reverse strand, counting down.
TATAAGTACTCATAGAGGGTCGCCTGGGTCGCTCAGTCAGTTAAGTGTCTGCCTTCAGTTCAGATCATGATCTCAGGGTCCCGGGATCAAGCCCCACAGCTTCGGACTTCCTGCTCAGTGGGGAGCCTGCTTCTCCCTCTTCCTTTGCCTGCCACTGCCTTTGCTTGTGCTCTCTCTCTCTCTCTCTCTCTGTCAAATGAATAAATAAAATTTTTTAAAAAATAACTACTTGTAGAAACCCAACATTTTGAGAGAATGTAAGTTACAATTATGAAGAGGCAAAACTTGGGGAATATCTGTTAAAAAAAAATCTATAAACACATGCCCTCACACAGTGGAGGAAAACAAGGGAGTTGTAGCACAAGGGAAAGAAGTATAAGGAGTAGTGGCCTGTTAATGTGGACATCAGAGTGAAAAGCCTGTAGCTCTGTTCTACTCCTATTACTGCCCTTCTTGAGGTTAGGATATTTGGCTTCTTACAATACATCTGAAATTGTGTTCTTCACAAGCATATGAACTTAATTAGATAAATAACAAGATATAGATTTTTTTTGAAGTATAGGATAAACAAAACAAAACATTCCATTATCTTCAGAAAAATGCAGTAAAATGGGGATTTCTTTTTCAAGTTTAACTAAACAAATATTAGTATAGCAAAGACAGTAAATTTTGGCACCAACTACAAATCTTCCACTTAATAGCTGTGAGATCTTTGGCGAGTTATTAACCCTCTTGTATCTATTTCAACATCTACAAATGGGGGATAAAATTCATACCTAACTCAGAGAGTTAATATGATGAATAAGTGTTATTACAACTGAAGTGCTTAGAGGCATATAAGATCTCAGTGAGTGTTTTTTTATTTATTATTATGTTATCATAATCACATGCTAAAATACTTGTCATTCGTACCTTTAACCACAAACACTGTCCTAATCTCTTGGTGTCAGAAAATGATGCTCTTACATAATAATAGCATAGACACTAATAATGAATGTTTGATTCAATGGGAATTTATTAACATAAAATTAGTTTTTATGGTTTAATATTGAATGCAAACAGAGCCAAGATACAAATTCTTTGTTTATATAGTGGAGTTGACCCTGGGAATAGTACTTATAACTCTCTTTTGGAGAGGAAGTAACTATTGGCTGTAGTTCAAGTCACGAATACACACACTGAGTAAGGAACTGCGGAGTATTAACTTATAGCCATTTCATTCCGTGGAAGACATGGAGTCAAAGGGAACATTTCCACTTACTGTGAGGCTTTGAACTACTTTGGATTATATCCTTCTAGGGAAACATAGAACTTGAAATTTAAAAGTTTCCAATTTACTGTTGAATGTATGCTTACTGCCTTATTGTCCATAATTTAAGTATAAAGATTTAAGAATTTGTGACGGAGTCTAAAAGAGTTCATAAATTGGAGAGGACTAGAAAGAAAAATAAACAAGATGTTTTCCCTTACCTTTATTATTTTCTATTAAGAGATTTCTTCTATATATCACCCATGTGTTTACTCTTGGACACATTTTTCTTCCTTTAATTATACTCAGCAAAACCACTCAAAGGAAAGCATAGTGGTTGTGAATGACTACTGTCGATAAATATCCTCTCCATTTGTAGCAGAATCAGGAAGGAGGCATCCCTAACCATCTGGGGGCTCATCAGTTTAGGGACATTTAAATAAATTACTTGGGACAGTATATAATTTTAGGTTAAAACTCTGGAAAATAAATTTATCATAAAGTAAAAAGATAAATTATAGCATATTCAACCTTGAATACATTTTTAAATGGCTGTAGCAATGAACATGTTCCAGGAAAGGTTTCCATTTCCTCTGTTGCTTGATTTTTATACTCCTATTGGTTAAATTAATCTTCAAATTATTGATTACCAAGTAACATTGTGAATTGGTCTTCTATAACGTGAATCTAACTAGCATGTTTGTTTTATCATTATTCTTCTTGGTCATTATATCATTTACTGTTCATTATAGCAAGAGATAAATTTCACAAATGCTTAATATTGTTAGTTCAGCTTGGCTGCTTTCTTTAGTGACACTAATTCTACAGAGCAGTTGGGTAAAATCAATGTCTTATGCACCATTTATATTAAATTATGCTTGTTATATGATTGAATCAACACTACATAGAGTTTTCTCAAGTTAATTGATCAACTCCTACAAAACAAATTAATATGATACATCAAACTTATGGAGTTGTCATCCAGAAAGAATATAATAAACATTAGTGCTGAAGGAAAACCAGTATTCCCTTTAGAATACTGAACTCCTCAACCCTAATCAAATGGCTAGCTAAAAGTATTAGCAGAGAGAACACAAATGTAGATTTAATGGGAGATAGTCCTACTTTTCTAGTTGCAGTTTAGATATATACGTCAGGTGATATAAGTGCACTTGTTTAAACGTTTCAGTGTTGTTCCCCCCCCCCTCTAGTTACCTGTCCCTACCCGGTTAAGAAAAACAGATTTTGAAAAATCACTTAGGAGGTTTCTTTTTTCCTTTACTAGTTTAAATGGCTGTAATAGGAGACATCGCCCTGAAGTTCAATCTTAGTAAATATTCTATGAACTGCCTTCTGTGTGTTAGCAAATTAACTCAATTTTCATATTGTTCAAATATTTCTTTTATGAGAATAGGATGTCAAATTTATCCAGCTGTGTTTGAATATTACTATGTTTTATAATCATTAACACAAATTCATTAGAGTTCTATGTGGATTAAGAATGAGTGTAAGAGGGGTGCCTGGGTGGTTCAGTCAGTTAAGTGACCAACTCTTGATTTCTGCTCAGGTCACAATCCCAGGGTCCTGGGATCCAGCCCTGCCTTGGGCACCCTGTTCAGCAGGGAGTCTCCTTGTCCCTCTCCCTCTGCCTGCCACTCCCCCTGCTTGTGCTCTCTCCCCTTCTATCAAGTAAATAAAATCTTTAAAAAAAGAGGAATGGATGAGTGTAAGAAAATTATTATAAATTAATATGTCAAATTTTTTCAAATAATCTAGTCCCTATATTTTTTGTAGACTTGAGATTTTGAAAATTTGAGCCCTTGTAAAAAGAAATACACACACACACATATACATACTAGAACTTTTGCCTCCTATAGGCAAGTATTATATAAGTAAATATAAGAAGGAATATGTAAATCCTATGTGTTTATTATATACGACTTAAAAAAATTCTACATAAAATATTTTACTTTAACTACAGTGTTAAGTTTTAATCATCTGGGTGCATTTAGAGTAACTAATGAATAAGAGAAGAAATGAAAATATTTAAGACAAATAACAATCAGTGGCATCTAGCTAACTACCTGGTACTTCACCAAGGAAATGAATGTAAAACTGGAGAAAAAACAGGTTGGTCTACTTTAGCTATGTATTGTAAAGATGATGACAAGATGAATACCTTTGAACAATATTCTGTTTATCTATGTTTAAAGATATAATGGCCTGACACTATATATTAATTTAGCAAAGTTAGAGTATGGGTCTCCCTTTCAGTTCTTTCCTCTATTCAGTGGCATACCATTTCATTTCTCTCTCAAAGTATTCCTTTAGTGTTTAGATATAACCCTTAGGAAAGGATGACCTTGAAAATAAATTAGATCTTTTCAATCTGCTCTGATTGACATCTAGTTAAAAATTGTATGCAAGTTTTCTGAACAAATACAGAAATTATATATTCAATGTCTTCTCTTTAGGGGGATGACAAATTATAAATATATGCCTTTCTGTTAAATAGCATCTGTTGAGTGAAAATATAATTCCAAAGTATGTTTCTTTTGACTGTGTTTTTGGAAATTCTATGGGATTATATTCCCAAAGGATATTAATTAAAATTATTTTAAATAACTGAGCCATTCAAAAAAATATTTGAAACTTTTATATTTTCAAAATGAAAAACAAAATATTTTACCATGATAACATTACATCCTACATATTGTCAGATGTCTCAGTATAAATTGAATGGACATGGGGGAGCTGGGTGGCTCCAGTTGGTTGAGGGGCCTACTCTTGGTTTTGGCTCGTCATGATCTCAGGGTGCTGGGATTAGGCCCCACTTTGGGCTCTGCACTCAGTGGGGAGTCTGCTTGAGGATTCTCTCTCTCCTTCTCCTTCTGCCCCTACTCCTGTTGTCTCTCTCTCTCTCAAATAAATAAATCTTAAAAAAATTAAATGAACATAATCTTTGTAATTTTAGTGTATATATTCAAATTTTAATTAACTAGGCAATATGTATTTATTTTAAAAGCATGTTCAAGTTTAATGATGTTGTAATCATTTAAATTGTATTGCCTACACATTTAAGTATTAACATTATGTGTCATAAAAGTACTTCAGAACTATAGGAATAAAGCCAATATATTTATAGAAAGAATTGATAAAGAGGTGAAAGACCTGTACTCTGAAAACTATAAAACACTGATGAAAGAAACTGAAGGTGACAAAGAAATAGAAAGTCATTCCATGATCATGGATTGGAAGAACAAATATTGTTAAAATGTCTGTACTACCCAAAGCAATCTATAGATTTGATGAATCCCTGTCAAAATAACAGCAGTGTTTTTCACAGAACTAGAATAAATAATCCTAAAATTTGTTTGGAACCGCAAAAGACCCTGCATAGCCAAAGCAGTGTTGAAAAAGAAAGGCAAAACTGGAGGTATCACAATTCCAGACTTCAAGTTATATTACAAAGCTGTAATTCTGCTTCAGTGACCATATACTGTTGTTGAGTGAATTAAATTAAATAATCTATATAATGAAGATGGCACATGGTACTTGTGGTATTCAATAATTGTTACTCCCCTCCTCCCACCTATATATCTGATATCCATTTTAGTCTGACTAGGACATTTCAAATCTTTCCTTCTGTAAATCAATAAGATTTTTAAAATTCCATTAGTGTCAAATCCTTACTACCTTCAGCACAATTATCATTATCATAAGAATTTTCATCATTGTTAATAAATTAAATTTGAATATAGGACTCAGAGAGTAAGCATTTCAGTTTGCCCTTGTAGCAAGACATTATAACTGACAGAATATTTTGAACTCAAAATTAATTTGCAAAATTTTTTATTGCATATTTTTCTTTTTGCTGCAACTACTGTAGTCTTCTTGGTTCCAAATTATCTGGTAGCTGCTCTTTGTCATTATTAAATTTTGTTCATTTGTTTGTATTTGTCATTATTGTTCTGTCTTTTTTGAATTTCTACATATCAGATCTCAACCAACACAGCTATTAAATTATTAGAAGAGGTTATAGCTTTAGTAAGTAGATTTTATGGTAAATTACTTAGGAAGAATATTACTTAAAAAAAGCATAAAAAGCTAGACATGTTTGCCTTGTCCCTCTTAATTTTAATCCTCATACATTTCTGACTTTGTGATATATTATGTTTATGTTTTGAAATATTTAATACTTTAAAAACAATTTTGCATGATTTTTATCTAAAGTAAGAGGAACTATTTAGACTTTTTCTAACTTCTTACAAAATGACCTTAAAGGGATGCTTGGGTGGCTCAGTCAGTTAAGCGTCTGCCTTCGGCTCAGGTCATGATCACAGGGTCCTGGGATAGAGTCCCGCATTGAGCTCCTTGCTCGGCGGGGAGCCTGCTTCTCCCTCTACTTGCTCTGCCTGCCGCTCCCCCTGCTTGTGCTCTCTCTCTCTCTGACAAATAAATAAAATCTTTAAAAAAAAATGACCTTAAAATATGAAAGAATGTTCCATTTTAGACTGAAAAGTAAAACAAAAGTGTTTTTATCTCAAAACAAACCAGAAGGGCTTTATGGTTTATAGTAATAATGAATTTCCAATAGAGAAATATTTTATTAAAAATTAAATTTAAAATTATCAAAATATCACTGAGAAAATCTATCATTATAAAATTGAGATTATTCAATTAGTATAAAAATATCAAACACAAGACATAAATTCTTCCTATTTCTTGAATATATCATTTGATGCTCAATTAAGTAGGACAAAGGAGGCCGTATTCTGAAATATATATGAAACATACATTCTGAAATAAAACATGGTATATACATGTTTATATTTCTTGGCTTTTCCTCACCAAAGTCTCCCAAGATTCTAGGAGCTAACTCTTTCAGCCTAACTTAACACTTGGGTCTTGTTCTCTGTGATCTTCAAAAACCCTCTGGTCTGGATGGTTTCATCAGCACACCATGCAAATCTTCATCTTAGAGATTTTTTTTTTTTTGAGCACTTCTTACTGGCCGGGTCCAATTTCAAGGACTACTTTAAATACTGTCCGTTAGAAGAAGCCTCCCTGAATTCTTGTCTTTGGGGATAACTTCCTCAGCCTTCATAGACCATTTTAAGGTAGAATTTGCCACCTTATGTTTTTTATCTGGTGTCTGTCCCTTCTCTGCCACTGAATCATGAACTCCTTATGGGCAGAAATAATTTCTAATCCTCAAAAAGTGGCACATGATTTATGCATATTTATTATTCCTAATGATATAAAAAACAATTTCAGCAAAACACAAAACTGTGAACTAACCCTGCAAGGGATAAGCAAAACTACATAGGATAGATAACATTTAAATGGTTAGTGAAAAATAAAAGGAAAAGAAAAACCCTGATGTTTAAATCAACATTGCTTCAAAGATGATTCATGTAAGAAAGACAGAACATAAATACATTAACTCTAGCCATTCATGAAAACAAGGACTCCCTCAGATTCCCTGAACTCCAAGCAAATGAAAGGAGACTTGGAATCTAAAACGACTACCAGGCTCCGTATCTGTTTAGTTTGGTTTACTTGAATGATGCTCTGTGAGGTTATATTTGCTATGGGCAGATAAGGTGATTCTTCTTCACATGACAGACCAGCACGCTGGAACATTGTTTTGTCATAGCATATAAAACAGGAAACTCATCGGCTGCGTAAATTCACATTGGTATATTTTTACCCCAGATGGACTGAATTAGCCGAAAGTAGCAAGCAAATCTGCTACATCTTCAGAAACTTTCTGATCTTGTCTCATCTTTATTTAACCATAGTAAAGTATCCAGGATTGGACAAGTGTAGCTGTAGTGTTTGTCATAGTAAAAAAAAAAAAAAAAGTAAAAATGTTCACTCAAACAGTTGAAGCAGTGAAAGCTATCTGTAGAATTCCTCTGTCAAACTTCTTTTATTCTTTTTTCTCCAATATTCACAAAGGAAATAAGTGGCAATGATGAAGTTTTCCTTTAAAAGTTGGAACTTTATTATTTGATAAGAATGTTTTGTTCACAAAATAAGCCTTTGGGGTTATTTGTAAGACTGATGGGAGATATTCATGGACCAAGAGCCATATGCAGTTGCTTAAGGCTCTTTTGAGAAGTCATAAATTCCTCTCTGTTGATGTAATATTTATGACCATAATTTGGTGGAGGAAGGGGAAAATCCAACCTTTATCTTTCTGGTTTTGCTCCTTTAATTTTGATTTTGAGAAATTGATTCAGGCAGTGCCACACAACCAGCAAGGTAAGATACTTTCTTTTTGATTCCTGTAATATTCATAGAATTTCATTTAAGTTATCATAAATAGAGATGATTTTCTTTTCATTGGTTTAATATTTTCTTCCCAACATATATCACATCTTATCATTTAAATACTTATTTTCTTATGGTGAAATCACATCTGTTATGCTTTTTACTGAAACCTTCTCTTACTTCTGCAACAGATTAAACAATCTGAAGTATGAAAAGTAAGTCTGCTGAAAGAAATAATAGATTTTGTTTTCTTCATCTTGGAATAAGATGCTATAAAAGGATAGAAGAAAAAAACGTTTCTTATGTGTTCTCTAAAATCAGACTATTTTCATTAATTTTTATCTAGAATACATATGGACCCCAAAATTGAAATTTCTTATCATGTTGATAGTTATTCTTTGTTATTTTTGTACTTGGCAAATAGTGATCAATATACAAAATATATCTTCTTGCAACTTTTTTCTTAAACTTTCTATAATTTTTTTCATAAAGTACATAATATTTCAACAGCCTACATACTAATAATTAACACACTATCAAGGGTTAAATAAGCACAGACACTCCTTAAATGGAATATTTAAGGTATCATTTTTTGATGCCCACCCTTTCAAAGTTACCATTCTTTGTTTATTTCCTTTAACTATGTTATCACATTCAGCAGCTCTTTGACTTTCTTCTCTCTATGCACAGTGGAAAGCAAGGGAATTCAAGTCTGCATCACTGAAATCTTATCACATCGGTCTGCATTTTATTTTCTGATGTGGCCATGTGGAAGAAAATTAAACTCTTTGTACAAAAGTCCTTCCAGCTTTTAAATACCTGGAACATTCCTTTTGATTTTGAGTGTTTAAAGTATTAATCTAGTTATCTTGGGATGTGACTTGTTCCTTAATTCTCCCCTAGGTCTTGTAGACTTTTTCAATATAAAATTTATATATTTTATTCATTCTAAGACAGTATCTTTTATTTTTTTATTGCAAAATGTATAAGCTTTCATTTTCAAGTTTTGCATTTTCTATTAGTTGGAAACCGAAACTGATATGGCATTTATATATCTTTATTTTCCATATATAATATATTTATATTTTTGTTTACTCATTTCTTCTGTTATTAAATATTTCTTTAACATGTGTCACAGATTTTTACTGAATTTATTTTAACAATTATACTTCTAATTTCCAAAGTCTATTTCTTATTCTTTAAATAGACCTTTATCCTAGCATCCTTTTCATCTTCTCAAAATTACACGGAGGTTATGTATCACAGTGCTTTTAAAGTTTTCTTCTTTAAGGTCTCTTGTTTCAGCAACCATCAAGGGCTTTTTTTCCTATTTGCTATCTTTCTCCTACATTAATATGTGTTTCCCTAAAGTGTGGTGATTCTTGTTGGACCATTAAGAATATGGGATCCTGCCAGAGTAGTTAAGAATTTAGTATTATATTGATTTTTCTAGGTGGCTTGTGTGGATTTCCTCAGCTGTTTTTTTAAGTTGCTTTGTTTCCCATCAGGGTTCCCTCAGGAATGGGAGGCCAACTGGTTGTTCTTATGGAGTGGGGAAGGACTGACCTTATGGACTGTTACATTGTGGACAAAAAGGGAGTCAATTCACAAAACAATTTCAAAAAGGACTTTTAAGTTGATATGGAAAAAGATTTACATAGTGGTGTTTATTTTGTAGAAGTGAAGCTCTGCAGATAACCTTGAAGTCCATCATTGGAAATGGGTCTATAAAACATGATTAATGCATGCTATGGAGTGCCATATAGCAATAGATGTATACCAATAAATATTAAGATAGGAATTTAAGATAGATCTTAAACATATTCTAATTTCAGTAAACACTGAATGAGAAGAGGTGAATGAAGGCAGTCAGTATGTCCTTTTGGACCACAAATCACTCGAACCTTTATCCTGGTTTTTTTTTTTTTTTTTTTTTTTTTTGTGCCTGGTGCAGATTGCTCGCTAAGTAATACAAATTATATAATACTAAAACTCACACTTCACATTTATTTTCCTGATTTTCTGTCACCCATATAAAACTGACAAAACTTCGCTTCTTTTTGGCATTCTCTTGACTCTTCCATGTGTATATGTGTAGGCATCAAGAATAAACCATGGGTTTTGAGATGTTTCACAGAGAAGCATTCTCTCTTAGGCATGGAAGTAATCTTCTCCCAAAATAAACATTGATTGCCTAAGTACACTTTATATGGCCATTTAGTTTAATTTCTTCACATCTTTGGGGACACTGGGTATTGATTGTTAGTAAAAGCTAATCATTCAGCCAGTTATCATGTACGGCTTATATTCACCCAGATCCTCCCTTACAGAACAATAGCTTATGCAGTCTCAAACATCTTTCAGAAGAGAGAGTCTTAGTGACTTCTAACATTTCTGTAGAACAAATGTTTACTGTTAAGTAGTTTAAGTGGCTGGAGTAAGAAGATGTGAGAAGCACAGTTCACCACTCCCTATCTCCCCTGTTGTCAACTTGAAAATAAAGCAAAATTAGATTTTTGCTATTTATTTAATTATTATTACACAATCAGTGACTTTACAAGTATCCCCTAAAAAGAATGACTTATTTGGATACATATATATATATTTTTAATTTCCCTTAAATGACAATCATCTGGTTCGCTCTCTTTTCTTTTATGTTCTATTTTACCAGATTGGAAGATAATATACATCACTAAGAAAAATGTGCTTCTAGATGTTTTTTTATGCATCAATGATTTTAAAATTGGCAAGGGCTGCTGGGGGCCCCTGGTCATCTCATATTTGTACTCTCTCATACACTTGTGGAAAAAGAAACCTATAACCTTAAAGAAAATAAACACTAGCTTCAACTTTTATGTGTTTTTCCCTCTTTTCAGATTATCAGAGGCATGTTTTTATTAACAAAACTAACAACAAAAGATTCTAAATACTCTATGGAATTGGTGCCATTTCCTCATTTTCTCCTGTTTATTAATTTTTTAAAGAAATATTTCTGCATGATAAAGTGTATGCTTATGCATACAGTTGTTAGTCTTAGCATTAGTAACTGCTTCTCAATACTTGCTTTCCCTTTTCTCAGTTTAGGGAGCAAAAGTCCTCATCATAGTGTGCCTGGGGTTAAGATACAGTAATTTCACTTTGAATGATACCTTTTGTTCTAACAGCTGAGTTCCATTTACTCCCTTGCCTGCCAAAGACAGCATTTTTGTACCCTATCCATGACATACTTTTTTCTTTTTTCTTCTTTACTTACCTTTTTTCTTTTGTATGGGCTAGGTTGGCCCCACAGTCTAAGCTTAATGAGTATGTACAGGTTGGCAGGCAAGAAAGAGTCATTTATCTAGAGAGCTGAGCCAGCTGCAAGGTACAGAGCTTTTATTTCATCTTGAGGAAATAAAGCAAAAAATACTAATATTCTACTAATCTTCATGTTCACATGGGGGAACATTTTAGGAATTTTTGGAAATATGGAATAGATTAGGGACACCATTAAAACTACCAGCATACTACAGTGGTTGACACCTATTATGAAGTAGTATCCAAAAGAAATGAAGGTACGTTGTTGGAATCTGAAATTGGCCATTGTGTAAAGATTTAGTTTATATATTTTCTTCCTCTGGAACTATGTTTTATTTTATTTTTTTTAGATTTTGTTTATTTATTTGAGAGAAAAAGAATGAGACAGAGAGAGCATGAGAGGAGGGAGGGTCAGAGGGAGAAGTACCTGCCGAGCGGGGAGTCCGATGTGGGACTCGATCCTAGGACTCCAGGATCATGATCTGAGCTGAAGGCAGTCGCTTAACCAACTGAGCCACACAGGTACCCCTGGAACTATGTTTTAAAATTTAAATTTGAAAATACATTCGAAGAATAGCTATATAATTATTAGAAATAGGGCTCAGAACTAGGAAAGTCTTACCAGAACAGTGTTTAGCTACCATAGTGACTTTTGTATCTTTCTTTCAAAATGATGTTTCATGATAAGTCTTCCTTATTATGATTTAAGAGGAAATATTTCTATTTTAGATACAAAGATAAATCAACAGAGATACAAACCAAAGGGAATGAAAATAATTAGTCTGACTAATTCAGGAAAAATATATTATCAGAAATAGAAACCAACTCACACAAATTATAATTGACTCATATTATTTTGCATCTATTTTATATAAAAATGATGTAGAGCTATTGCCTATACCCAGGAAGTAGCTAGCTAGCTATATATACTAAACTTCTTCAAACTAAATGTGCTGTTTACAACACCAACTCACAAATAGTTACCCAAACCTCTTTTCTTCCCATGATATTTACATCATGCCCAAATTGCTACCTAACCAGGTATTGAAATATGAAACAAACCAACAAACATTTGTTTCCTTTTAGGGACTTGTGAGAACCTGGCAAATTATATTTGTATATGTTTTCCATTCTATTCTTGACTTTTCTGCATTAAGTATAAGTTATATTGAACATATAGGAAAGTTAAACACCAGTTGGTAAATCTAACGGCTACTATCTTCCATGATGCTTTCCTAAGTTAGTATTCAGCTGTCAGCTCTGTTTCTTTTCACAGTGTTTTGCTTCAGAGAAATCAGTCAGATTTAATTAATCTCACTTGTGTCTCTAAGTTTTTTAAAATCCACACTTTAATTGGTGTCCTCATGAAGTGGCATTTAATGTAAGTGTAGTGTGACCCAAGTAACTGTAATACATATACCATGATTACTTTTGTCAATGACCAAGATGTTAGTCATCAGAACTGCATTGATTTATTGCATTTGCCAATATTAAAAACAGTTATTTTTTCCTCTTAAAATTGTATCTAAGCTAGATATAGGAAATATATCATTCCCTCCTCTGCTTAATACCAGTTTAGCTAAATATTCATGGCACTGTTTCAGAATCCTCCTTTAACATAATGTTCCCAGCAGCCAATCTTAATTGTTCAAAACATGTAATGAAATAAAAATTACTTACATCCCCACTATAAATAGTGGCAATCATTGGGGTTGGGAGGAATGAATAAATTTTTGTTCGCTGTAAGGTTAAAAAGTCTAAGCTCCTGTCCATGACTATGTTTTCCAGCTTCTTCTGCATCCCCACTCTCCACAGAACAGTTGCTCCCAAAGTAAACTCATTGAGACGCTGCCAGTGTCTTTGGGGAATAGCAACATAGCTGGATGGATAATGAAGAAAATAAGTTTTTCAGAACAAATTCTGCTTTCCAGGCCTCAGCTTTCTCAACTGTTAAAATAGGGAATTGATATTTAACATTTAATGGTCACTGAGTTCCTATCTGGTTCTGTAGTCATGCCAAGGTAAGTCATGGCTTCTGGGAGGTGTTATGAATTAGGCTTCAAGTTTCTTACTTCTGTGCTCTTAATGATCTACTATACTTGTTATGGTTTTACAGTATGCGACTTTCTTTTTTTTTATTAACATACAATGTATTATTGATTTCAGAGGTAGAGGTTGGTGATTCATCAGTTGCATGTAACATCCAGTGCTCATTACATCATATGCCCTCCTTAATGTCCATCATCCAGTTACCCCATCCCCCACCCCCCTCCCCTCCAGCAATCCTCAGTTTGTTTCCTAAGATTAAGAGTCTCTTATGGTTTGTCTCCCTCTCTGGTTTTGTCTTGTTTTATTTTTTCCTCTCTTCCCCTATGGTCCTCTGCCTTGTTTCTTAAATTGTACATATCTGTGAGATCATCTGATAATTGTTTTTCTCTGATTGACTTATTTCGCTTAGCATAATACCCTCTAGTTCCATCCACGTTGTTGCAGATGGCAAGATTTCATTTTTTTGATGGTTGAGTAATATTACAATGTGTGTGTGTGTGTGTGTGTGTGTGTGTGTGTGTGTGTGTGTATGTGTATGCCACATCTTCTTTATCCATTCATCTGTCCATGGACATCTGGGCTCTTTCCATAGTTTGGCTATTTGGGACATTGGTGCTATAAGCATTGGGATGCAGGTGCCCCTTTGGATCACCACTTTTATATTTTGGGGGTAAATACCCAGTAGTGCAATTGCTGGGTTGTAGGGTAGCTCTAGTTTCAACTTTTTGAGGAACCTTCATACTGTTTTCCAGAGTGGCTGCACCAGCTTGCATTCCCACCAACAGCGTAGGAGCATTCCCCTTTCTCCCACATACTCCCCAAAATCGGTCGTTTCCTGACTTGTTCATTTTAGCCATTCTGACTAGTGTGAGGTGGTATCTTGTTGTGGTTTTGATTTGTATGTCCCTGATGCCAAGTGATGTTGAGCATTTTTTCATGTGTCTATAGGCCATTTGGATGTCATCTTTGCAGAAATGTCTGTTCATGTCTTTTGCCCATTTCTTAATTGGATTATTTGTTCTTTGGGTGTTGAGTTTGATAAGCCACATGCAGAAGAATGAAACTGGACCATTTCCTTACACCATTTACAAATATAGACTCAAAATGGATGAAAGACCTAAATGTGAGACAGGAATCCATCAAAATCCTAGAGGAGAACACAGGCAGCAACCTCTTCAACCTTGGCCGCAGCGGCTTCTTGCTAGACACGTCTCCAAAGGCAAAAATGAACTATTGGGACTTCATCAAGATAAAAAGCTTTTGCACAGCAAAGGAAACAGTCAACAAAACCAAAAGACTCCTGACAGAATGGGAGAAGATATTTGCAAATGACATATCAGAGAAAGGGCTAGTATCCAGAATCTATAAAGAACTTATCAAACTCAATACCCAAAGTGTGTGATTTTCATACAAACAATAGTGTAGCTATTTAAAACATCTTAATTCTCACAATGATGCCTCTGCTAATATGATGATCTGTTTTTGGTGAAATAGAGTTGCTTTTAATCCGACACAACTCTCCTGAAAAGAAATTATGGTGTGGGTAAAAATAAACTTCTGTTTAAGTATTATAATAACTGTTTAAAATATATATTCATGTAAAAATTGCTCTGTCTACACACAGGCAAAATAGAGTGGTGTATTAAAACCACACAACTGATAAATTCAAAGCCCAAAGACATATGTTGCATTTTTTTTCTTTTTATCCAAGAAAATAAGCTTTTGTTCTTGAATTCTAATGGTTGAAGGAAGTGGAAATCTTGACTAAATATATCGTGTTATTTGGAGTTCTTCATGGGAAAATATATATGATATACTATCAAAGAATAAATAAAGCATAAAAATTATACCTGTATAAACAAATGCATAGAAAAATGTCTAAAAGAAAATATATCAGATGTGGGGTACCTGGGTGGCTCAGTTGGTTAAGCACCCAACTCTTGATTTGGGCTCAGGTCATGATCTTTGGGCCGTGGGATTGAGCCCTGCTTCAGGTTCTGGGCTCAATGTGGAATCTGCTTGAGATTCCCTCCTTCTCTCTCTGCCCCTCCCCCCAATAAATAAATAAATAAACAAATCTTAAAAAAATAGAAAACATATCAGATGTAACAGATTTGGTGGAGTTAATATAGGTGATATTGTTTTTTCTTTTTTCTGTAAATTCTTAATTTGCCTTAACTAATCTTTTTAAAGTTTTTCCCAATAACTAAAAATGATTACAATGTTATAAATAGTGTATTAATAGATAAATTTAAGTGAGCAAGCTTATTAAAATGTTTAAGGGTTTCTAAAGGAAAGAAAAAATGAACAAGGGGGAAATGTTTCTAGATTCCTTGCATTCACACCACAAGCGCCTTTCTGTCTTAAGCCAGCATATACAGGGTTCTGGTTAATTACTCTTCTTCCCAGGCATGTCATGTATGTGCACTTTCTTCAATGCCAGGTTCAGATGGTTTATATATGTAATGTTTTCTCTGATTCTTTCTGCCCATCTCTTCTGTAGCCCTTACTTAGGGATATTACTCTGTTCCTCTGTGCTTCTGCTGCACTCTTTTTTCTTATATTTGGTAGCACTTCTGCTGTCTTGTGGCATATTTTCTGTTTCCTTACCTTCTTACTTCAAAAGATTGAAAGTTTCTTCCAGTTGGCCAAGTCTTATTTTTTTCCATACTTCCAGTTTGTTTAATATTAATTGGTATCTTAAAGTACTTTTTGATAATTCTCATTTTATACGGAGGTTCACATTTTTTCCCCTCACAATATTAAAGAAAATGAAGTAACCGGGAAAGAAAAACATACCAGCAAAATTGTAAATTTATATTTTTTAACTAAATTCACCCTTTTTCATAGATAATGGAAATTCTAGCCACACCCTATGTCTTCTTTTACTGTGTTAGCCATTTTTTTTTCTTGAATGGCATATGTGTTACCCAACCTGATTACATTGCATAGTTCTCTTACTAAAAGGTCTAGATAGTCATTTTAATGTTGATAAAATCACAGCAATATAAATGCTAATGAATCCTTCCTTCAAAAAAGTACCAGTAAATATTAGGAATGAATGAAAAAGTTGGGCACAATACAAGGGGGACTTTCCTGGTTGGTGAATCTAGGTTTATTCAAGCTGTGAAAATAAGGAGATGTTATTACCATGCTCTGACTTTGCTCAGATACAGTGATGAAACATCCACTGCAGGTAATATTAAAATTCTCATGACTGCCATCACACATGTTTAATCTTAGTCAGAAAAGGCACCTTTTTCCAAAACTTTTACAACTTCCTTAGAAACTGTAGCATCAAAATCAAATACCACTTAGCCAAATGTATCCCAGTTATTCAAATATATGATACCATATTTTACAACTAATGATGTGAAGTGTTGAGAGCATTAGGAAAACCTATGAAGTCATAAAAAAGTCACTATTTCTTGATCTTGGATTGGATTTTTTTTAATAACATTGGAATTCTTTAGTGTTTGGGAGCAATATAGAGTACTAAAATCAATGCCTTAATTATTGTTCTTTAAACTTTATGATAATACAGGCATTATTTCTTAAACTCATATTTTAATAATTCTGTATTTTTGCTCTTTATCTTTATTTTCAGTTGAAATTTCCATAACCTGACACTAAAATGTTTAGAATAATTTTTCTCTCTGTTTTTTAAACAACTAAACCAAATCTCTCACTTTAATTGAATTTTAGCTTCTTTGCCTTTAAAAATGTTTTTCTCAGTCTTTAATTTCATCAGTATTTTTTCAAACTTTTTCTCAGTTGAACAGCTTTACAATCAATGTAATTTTATGAACATCTTTTTTAAGTATAAAAAGTATAATAGCAATGAAAAATTATAAAATGTGATAGAATGTCTATGCCTCAAAACAATGTTATGGAAAAATTACTTTTCCTAGTTTGACTTTCTAATTGGTCTATATGTTTTAGGGTAGAAAATTTAGTTGCTTTTCTTTATAATTTACATATGATAAATTCACCAATTCAGAGAGTTTAGACACACAACAACCGCCATAATCATGATATAGAACATATCTATTATGCCAGAAGGTTCCCTTGTGCCTCCTTGTAGTCAATCCCCTTCCCCACTACTAGCTTCTGGAAAACAGTGTTATGCTCTATAATTTTGACTTATCAAGAATTTCATAAAAATAGAATAAAAAATATGTGGTATTGTAGCTAGCTTCTTTCACTTAACATAATGATTTTAGGATTCTTTTAGATTGCTACCTGTATCTATAGTTTGGTCTTTTTCATTGCAAAGTAGTATTCCATGTTATGGACGTACCAGATTTGTTTTTTTTATTCTCCTCTGATGGGCATTTGGAGTGTTTCTAAATGGGTTATTATTAGTAAAGCTGCTATGAATGTTTGAATACAAGTATTTTTATGGACAAATACTTTCATTTACCTTGGATAAAAGAGTTGGATTGCTGAATTTAGGTGTATATTAAAATTTATAAGAAAATGCCAAAATGTTTTTCAAAATAGATGCATTATTTTTCATTACCACTATCAATTAATGAGACATTTAGTATTGTCAGTCTTTTACTATGATTGAGTTTTTATTTTCTACTGACTGATGATGTTGACCATCTGTATATGTGCTTATTTTTCATTTGTAAATCTTTTTTCAAGAGTTATCCCTTCAAATTTTTTGTGTATGTTTTTAAATAAGGTGATTGTCATCTTATTATTAGACTATAAAAGTTCTTTATCTATTCTGGACCCATGTCCTTTATCTGGTTTATGTTTGTCCAATACTTTTTCCTAATCAGTGTCTTGAATTTTTAATTTTTAAAAATATGCTATAAAGTGTAAAATTGTTTTCAGTTGAAAAAATCCCATTTTACATTTAAGTTTTCTTAGTTTGTGCTTTTTTTCTTATCTAAGAAATCTGTTTTTAAACCAAGATATATAATTTTTTTCCCTTTTCTTCTTCTATAAGTATTGTAGTTTTAGCTCTAGCATTTAACTCTAGGATCTTACATTTGGAATTAATTTTTGTATATAGTGTGTAGTAAGGTCAAATTTTTGTTGAAATAGTTATGTACATAAATTTTCATTTGGATATTTAATTCTTCCTGTGGCATTTGTTGAAAAGGTCATTCTTGTATTATTTACATTGGCATCTTTTAAAAAACCAGCTGACTATATATATATGTATATATATATATATATATATGTATATATAGTAGGAAATAAAAATTCAATCATAGTATGTATATATATATACACACACACACACTGATATATGTATCAGTCTCTTTCCAGAATCTCAGTTATGTTCCAGTAATATTTACCTCTCCTTATTGTAATACCATACTTTCTTGATTACTGTAGCTTTATTTTTTTAAAAGATTTTATTTACTTATTTATTTGACAGAGAGAGACACACAGTGAGAGAGGGAACACAAGTAGGGGGAGTGGGAGAGGGAGAAGCAGGCTTCCCACGGAGCAGGAACTTAGAGCAGGAACTCAGAGCAGGAACTGAGCCAAAAGCAAATGCTTCACCACTGAGCCACCCAGGTGCCCCAATTTACTGTAGCTTTAAAATAATTCTTACAGTCGACATTTTGGTTGCTTCCACCACTTTGGTATTGTGAATAATGCTGTTATGAACATGGGTGTAAAAATACCTATTCAAGTCACTGCCCTCAATTCTTTTGGGCATATATGTAAAAGTGGCATTCCTGGGTTACATTATATTTGAATTTTCATTAATGAGTTCTTAGTGGTTGCATCATTTTACATTTCCATCAACAATGCCCAAGGGTTCTAGTGTCTCTGTATCCTCACCAATGCTTATTTTTTGCTACTGTTGTTTTTCTTAAACTAGTCATCCTGCTGGGTGTGAGGTGATATCTCAAATTAGTTTTAATGTATTCCCTAATGATTATAGATGAGCATCTTCTCATGCATTTATTGGTAATTTGTATATCTTCTCTGGAGAAATGTCTATTCAAGTCCTTTGTGCATTTTCAAATAGAGTTTCTTTTTGTTGTTGGGTTGTAGGAATTCTTTATATATTCTGGATACTAACTTCTTACCAGATACATGATTTTCAAATATTTACTCTCATTTTTTAGGTTGCCTTTTTCCTCTGTTGATTGTGTCCTTTGGATGCACAGAGTTTTAAATTTTTAGTCTGAATTTTTATTCTTACCTATTTTTTCTTTGTTGCCTGTGCTTAGTGTCATATTCATGAAATCATTGCCAAATACAATTTCATGAAGATTTTCCCTGTGTTTTCTTATAGGAATGTTGTAGTTTTAGTGCTTACATACCAGTATTTGATCAATTTTGAGTTAATTTTGTATGTGGTATAACATTAAGGAACCAACTCATTCTTCTGCATTTCCCTTACAGTATTTGTTGAAAACATTGTCCTTTCCCCATTGAATGATCTTGGTACTCTTTTTGAAACTCATTTGGCTGCATATGTAAGTGTTTACTTTTGGACTCGTATTTTAGTCTTTTGGTCTATATGTCTGTCTATATGCCTGTGCTATACTGATTTTAATACTGTAGCTTTATCATAAATTTTGAAATCAGGAAGTGTGGAACCCTCACCTTTTTTCTTTTGTAAGATTGCTTTGGCTATCTGTGGCAGCTTGAGATTCATTTGAATTTTAGGATAAATTTATCTACTTCTGCAGGAAACATCACTGGGAGTTTGATAGGCATTGAATTGAATGTAAATTGTTTTGGGTAGTATTTGAATCTTGACATATTATGTCTTCCAGACATACCCCATGATTATGGGGTACCCTTCCTTCCCTTTCTTCATGTCTTCTCTAAATTTTTTCAACACTTTGTAGATTTTACTGTAAAAATATCTTATAACCATAATTACACTTATTTTTCAGTATTTTTTTGATGATATTGTATGTAAATGGAATTGTCCTGATTTACTTTTCACAGTGTTCAATGTTGATGTAAAGAAATGCAACTGATTTTTGCATGTTGCTTTTGTATCCTACAACTCTGTTGAACTTGTTTAACAATTTTTGTTTCATCTTGCTTTGTTTTGTTTCTAGTGTGGAATCTTTAGGCTTTCCTACATATAAGATCATGCTCTCTGCAAACAGAGTTTATTTTATTTCTTTCTTTCCAGTTTGAATACCTTTTATTTCTTTTTCTTGCCTGATTTCTCTGGCTAGGATTCCAGTACTCTGTTGAATAGAAATGGTGAAGGTAGGCATCCTTGTTTTATGTTCCCAGTCTTAGAGGAAAAGATTTCAGTTTTTAACCATTAAGTATGATGTTAGCTGTAGGCACACTTGATTTTTAACCTAAAAAAAAATCATTTCCTCTCTCTTGGTTTTTAAATGATTTGGAATTATTTATCTTTATGCCTTGTGTATCTCTTTGAAATTATTTTTATTCTTTAATATCTGTTTCAGGAATATGGAAGAAAAATTAAAATATATGTCAGATATACTATAATTATACAGCTAAAGAAATTTTGAGATTTTTAAATTATGTTAAAAAACAGCTATACCCTGCTTATAATTGACAATCTTACTCACTAAAGCCTGGTAATTATTCAAAATCCAATGATGAATAGTACATGAATTTATCTAATTAATTTAAAATATCTAAGAGATATTTTAAAACTGACATAGCTTTAAATCCCTAAACATATTTTTACCAAATAATAACTTCCAGTTTAGTTGTGTTTCTGTTCTGTTTGTTTTACATACTGAAAAATAACAATATTAAAAATAAAATAGTGTATTAATTGGAAGATGTCTTTAACATTACAGTAATTGATTAAAAGCATAGAGTATCAGTCACCATTTATTCAAAGTTTATATGTCCACATAAATTGCATTCTTTTTCTGTCTTTTAGGAAATGGTTACTTTTGTCCTTTCATATTTATTAACTTAGACTATCGGTTGATATATTTTTGTTTAATATAAGTATTAGAATGTGTTATGTTCTTAATTTTGAAATGAGACATTCAAAATAAAGTATACTGCATGGAAACTCAGTTCTTGAAGATTTTAACTAAACCTACTTACAAGTTTTAAATTTGATGCTATTTTAATTTGGCTCAGAAGAAAAGCAAACCTGTAAGCTGCCAAAGATTTACATATTTAATTCAATTGCCTTATATTACAGTGATAAAATCAGTTTGAGACGGCATAATGGGGAGGCCCAAGGAAAACATTAAAATTCGATGGAAAATTAAGCCATGTATTTTGTTGCCACAATTGATTATAAACTCCAGAGAATTAAGCTCATGTATTTGGGACTCTCAAGGCAGAGAAAAACACAGTGATGAACAGCCAAGTAGGTAGTTTCGGAGTTCAGTCATTGTTTTCTTAAGTTTTATATGCAAGTGATGGTAAACTCCTGCATCTCTTCTTTTATTCTGACATAAACTGTACATTCATTGCCTTATTTTAAAATACTGATTTTGGAACAATGTCCAAATTAATGGGGCTTATAATACAGTAAAAAAATGAGAATAGATAGTAAGAAGTATGGTTTAATGATAAACCCTCTTAAGTATTGCAGTGGACAAGTTTTCCTAAAATAATGTGTGTTTAATTAGAGCAGAAGTTCAGGGAAATGGCTTCTGTAGTTATTTTCTATTCCTGAAAACAGTATTTTGCTTTTAGCCTTTATGTTTTAAATGAATGAGGAACACTTTACATATCAATCCTTTGAAGCCAACATAGAATTGGAAATTTACTATATAACATAGAATTCCGTCATTAATTTTAATTACATTGTATCTACTTGTTAATGGACCCAGAGAATGCAATAAAACCATTACAGTCAAGAAGGCAATGTTAGAGCCTATGTATGAGTTAAAATTGTTTTAATCAAGAAATCTTTGTTTAGAATGGAAAACAGACCTCGATTACTACCTGATGTGTTTGCCTAAAACTTGTTATTTTAACCAAAATGAATAGTTATTTGTGGAAAGTTAAAATTGAGATGAACAGAAAAACAATATATTTTTCTCATGAAATTGATGCCAACAAGTAAAGTTAGGTTTACTTGTTGATCCTTTAAAATCAAAGTTTAGTTTAAAATTGAAGTTCAGTTAATTAAGAGTCTGTTTTTCCCCTTACAAATAAGCAAAGCAGTATTTCCTGGTACTTACCTTCTAAATGTAAATTTGTTACATTTTCCCATCTTTCTTCCTTTCTGCCAGCTTTTCTCCTTTCCTCCCTTCCTCATAGCCTTTCTTCCTCCCTTCTTACCTCTCTTCCACCCTTCCTTCCTTCCATTTTTTATTTTTACATTAGGAAAAGATAAGTTACATATTGAATTACATTATGGCAAACTATATTATCATATATGTCAGTCATTTCTCTATAATGCTTCCAATTTTATATTCAAACTTCAAAGTATAAAATAAAATAGTTCTATGTGGTAATATAGTATATTAATGTAATAAATATAAAATGTATAATTTGATAGAACTAAGATTTATTTAGGAAAACTTGACTGAATTTCATTGTCATATAGACTTTGCCTTATTGTTTTATATCATCAACAACCCTATGATGTAGTTAAATCATCTTATGATATTTCCATATTGGGGGTTAAAAAGCAGTAAGACAAAAGACTGAAAAGCCACATGACAAATAAAAGTACTGGAACTTGAATCCACATTTGATTACTGTTTTCCATTCCACCTTTAGGAATCAACATGGTACATTGCAGTGTTTTCCAAAATGAATCTCAGTTATAGGAGATAGTTTTTATGTAGTTGCCTTAGCTAGAGTTATCTAGAAATATGACTCAAAACAAAGGTGAAAGTTACAATGTTATTAGCTGGGGGGAGAAGGGTGGCCCAAATCCAAGATGGAGAAAAGAAAGAGTCCTAAGAAAGAATGTCAGCTAATGCAATCATGTATCACAGCACTAGCTACCACTTTAAGAGAAGTTGGAAAGAGATACAGTCTCTTGATGGTACATTAAGACCTCTGGGCACACATCAAGGGGAGCCAAGCCACAGAGTAGTCCATAGAAGCAAGGTAGGAAAGAGAATTCATCTTCTGGGCTCCTTCTGCCTCCCTGGTTCTATTGGTTAAAGTTTGCTTCATGGCAATTAAGTCCCCTGAAATTACAAGTGAAATCATTTGACCCATTTTAGAGGGTGCTACGAAAAGGCAGCTTTTATGCCATGTAGTTATTGTTTTATTTAGGTCCAGAAGAAATGATAGAAGCCAACGACTCTGGTTCTATGGCTGCTCAGCCTGGCTGTGCAATAGGGATAGTGACTGATTAGCCTCAGATGAAGAAACCTAAGGTATGGATGAGTAAATCAGAGGAGGCACAGGGGATGTGATTCCACGCAGTGCTATGTGGAGGAGTCATTTTATTCTCATGTCTTTTGCACCTGAAGTATTTTGTGTAAGCTTCCTACACTCGTCTCCTGGCCTGTTACCTTCCAAGATCCATTAACAAAGCCCCATGTTCTCCCTAAAAGTCAAAACCTCCTCTACTTCCTCTAAAGCCTTGGGTCCCATTCCTTCTCTGGAAATGAATTTTTGACCAGCCCCTGCTCCTACCATTATAGCCTCTTGGTTCTCAGCACCATTCCCCTCAGCATTCCCTCCTTCAAACTTTTAGGAGTTTGAAGTCCTGATTCCCATTCTTCAGCTCCTATAGTTTGCTCAGTTTTCCCATTCCTGGCCTCCTCAGATGGGGTTTACTTCTCCACTCAGATTTTTAACCTCATTGGCTTTCAGCAGATCATCCATTAAATAGCCCCACACTCGTCTCTCACAGGGCAACCAGTCCTCTCTACTAGGCCCACATTTTTCTTCCTCATACCCCAGCTCCTGCTTTTTGTGCCAATCTTTGTAACACCAGCCATACAAGCATGTGCCTATCTGTAGGTATAGTCTGTTTATAATAGCATCTTTTCAATTCTCTATTGCATTGTTTTTCACTTCTGTCTACATTCTCCTTCTACATTTGTTTATGAGTGATTGGGGAAAATCTTTTCAAAATTTTTCAAATCTTATTACCTAGACTCTTAATCTTTAAAATAAATGAAAAGACAACCCTTTGACTCTGCTATGGTATATGGTACCTCAGAGAGATGAATAAAAAATAGAATCTAGAAATGGGAGGACTTGGCTTTTCCTTCTTTACTTTGTGATTGTGTTCTCTTCCAGGGATGTTTATATTACATAAGCTGCAGGTGTAGTTCTGGAGTCCAGGAGTCAGATGGGAGGATTTCCCACAGATTTAGTTCTAAGATTGAGAGTTGTGGATAAGATATCTGTCCATGGAATGAGACTACATTCCAAGAGATGCTATTGTGACTTTATATCTAACAATTGGTCAGACACGTGAGATGTTTAAGAAGTCCAGTGCCATGGCAAAATCTGTATATTGCATACATGACAGATAATTTAGGGGAGCACTGGTAAAGTGGAAATATCATAGAGCTTTGCATGAGACAAAACAAGGTAAGATGGAAATTGTGTGGAGGAATCAGGTGGAACTAGCAGTGCGGCATACATTGATTTGGTTATTTCATTTTGCTGAAATTTAGTTTCCTTCTGTTCCAAAAATGATAAAAATTATAACACTTTGAGGATAGTGAGGGTATTAGAAGAGATAGCATGATAGTAAGCACCTAAAACCCAGTAAGCATTCATTACATATTAGCTCCTTTCTCCCAGTCCTCTTTCTACCTCATCAAACACTGTAAAAAATGTGTGTAGTACATAGTTGTCGTGAAGAAAATACTGACTTTTTCTTAGTGCAAGAAAAGTTGGACAAAGGCAGGAACTTTCAGGGAAACTTTGGGTGGTGCACTTAGGGAGGTCATACTAGGACTGCTGCCCACACGTATGACACTTAAAATTGCATTAGAAAAGGTACCATTTCCTTTAGAATGCAGTCAAGCACAGTGGCTTATGACCTGGTGAGTAGAAGCA